>NC_137770.1:122384115-122636615 GCF_963455305.1 Plecotus auritus | reverse complement strand
AACCCAACCAAACTGATCCCAGGTTCTTCCTGCTGCCTGAAGCCCAGCCAGCACCTGACCTCACCACCCTATTCCCGCTTGAATGGCATGCTGGAACAGTGAAGAGATGGCCAGGTTTCTCCCTTTCTGCAGAGATCAAAGTTGACCCAAAGAAAGAAACCATCATGGTCACTGAAGTCAAGAATTATAGATCTGATATTTTCTCAACAACAGAGAAAGAGGGAGAGCCTCTGACTTTATTTCCTCAGCTAAACGTTGGAGCTGGACCATGGACAAGTGTACTGTAAAGGTGGTGAGAGGGTGGGGGAGGGCAGGCAGAGGCCATGTGCAAACAGCCCAAGCAGGACCCATCTTTGCAAGACACAGAGCATTCCTATGGTAGTCCATATCCTTTTCCCTAGATATACTAAATGTCCCTCTCACTTGAATGCCAAGTGGTTGGGATAGTTTCTATTTCCAACCCACAAACTTTAAGTAGAAAAGTTAAACCCATGTGGTCTGAAGGGAAAGGGATAAGCTAAAAAATAGACTTTTACTTGATCCCTTAATAGCTGAGTCCCAAATGGATACCCTTAAAGCCATGCACTGAATCCACTCACCTTTTAACTGAGAACAACGTGCTTAATGTTTGTTGACTTTAATTGAAGATCCTTCTTAAATGGAAGCAGATATATCGCTGGGCCAAACTTAATTCCACAAAAGTTTTTGCTTCCTATTAATTTTGCAATCAGTACTGCTTTTTGCTCAGCTAATAACTATGCTTAATTGGAATGTTATTTTAAATAATGGTCTCAAGTTATAGCTACATTGTAAATTTTCACTGTCAGAGTACTTTAAGCAAGTGTGTGTTTCAGATTCAAAACTGTCTTACAAACTGTCCAGTTTCTTACAAAACTACCCTCTGGCTCAGTGTCACATAAGACCAGCTTAAAGAAGCATTGAACCACACTGCTCATGGCTGATGAAATACTGAGACATATTAAAAATTATTCCTCTAACTACAATTAAAATAGTAGCAAGCTGGAAGTTCAGAAACTGTAAATGCCTGGCCAAACAGCAACAGAGCTGAGACAGAGCTGTAGAATAATGATAGTGCTCTGCAGGGCAGGAGCTGTGTGGTGGTCTAGCCTGGGGGGTGGGCAGCTCTTTGTGAGAACGCGTCTTACTCTTCCAGCAGTTGGGGTGCAGGTTCAGCTGGTCATATTTCTCACTTTGTAAACTTTCCTTCATGATACTTCAGTGCTGCCACCAGGGGGTAGCAAAGGAAGGAAGGCAGAATTGTGAATTGGCAGGTTTTTTTAGTTGTTTTGAGAGCTAGAAATTCCACTGAACAAATTCTTTTTCCCCAAAAACAGATTTATAAATTTTAAGACAATGAAACTAGGCTGTGTGTGGGTTTTTTTAATACACAAATCTGAGGCAGTTAGTATAATTTTTTAAACAAAGTAGTAAAAATAAATATTAGACTGCTAACAAATATTCATTCAACAAACTTTCACTAAACACCCACTACTCTGCTGGGTACTGGAGATACAGAGATGCCCAGAACTAGTGCTGTCCCTCAGAAGCTCACTGTCTCATGGAAGCAGACATATACTCTTAAATAACTAAAATACCACTGGACCAGGACATTAGAGGAAAGTGTCAAATGATTTACATAGGGGAAGCCAGCTACACTTCTAGTCTTTCTTGAATCTTCTGATTTCTCTGCTCCAGCCTAACTATCTCTTAAACATATCTGGTGCTTGCAGGCCAGTTTGTTGGGCACTTTCGTTCTAGTTTAGCGACTTGGACAGCCCCCTCCCTTCAAGACCCAGGTGCAAACAGGTTCCCCGCTGAGCCTTTTCTCTGGGATGAAGCTGGAGCCCTTTCGGCCCCTTTCTATTTGATGTCTCCAGAAGGCGTTCAAGAAGTTATTGTTTGTGCTTATTTTATAATCTCTCCCCGGCATAGTGATATAAAAAAACTATTATGGAAATGGTTTTTTATCTGCCTTTGAGCATTTCAAATCATGTTCACCAATAGACTGCAAGCTCTTTGAGGGCAAGAACTATTCCTACTCTCCTTTGCACCCACAATGCTGAGCAAAGCCCTTGCATGGGAGTGTGCACATGGATTGTTCTGTTTCTGTGGCCTCTTCATCAGCACTTGGGTCTCTGTGCATCTCCCCCTCAAACCAACATTCAGGTGTGTGGGACTGCCCTTCAGACGTTCTCCTTGTCCTTCTAGGATCACAGTACCCCATTTTTCGCTGTGTGCACAGAAACACTCATGAAGAGGTTCCCGAGAGCTACTGTGACTCCAGAATGAAGCCGATCCCCGAGGAGGAGCCCTGCAGCATCTTCCCTTGCCCAGCCTTGTAAGATGCCCTCTCTGCTTCCATCCCTATTATCACATCACTTCTAGTTGCTTGTGTGTAGGACCTTGGTAGCAGATATAATCTCATTTTTAAATCAGTCTACATCTGATTTAGAAACATGAGACTTGATCTTTGCATGAGATGTGGTCTGTTTAGCAAGAGCACCTGTCTTTCAGGATCAACACAGGAGCCTGTAGCCTTTAGCAGGTCAGCACACTCCCAGGAGCCCACCATTTTGGGAATTACAGCAATTAGGGTTTCGCCTGATAAGGAAAACACAGAGGGAAACAGAACTACAATCCAGTGTAGTCAGTGCCATAGGAGAGCCGTGTACAGAAGGAATGATGAAAGGCACACTACATCTGCCGGGAGAAACCAGAAAGAACCCCTCAGAGAGGCCTTGGACTGGTTCTTGAATGACAAATAGGACACTTTCAGAAGAACATTGGGAAAGGGCCCAAAAGGTGTCAAAACTTAATTCTCAAAGTAATAAAAACATATTTTCATCTCAACACCTGATGAGCAGGGTGGCACAGGAGGAAATATGAGACTGATGTGTAATTAGCTCATGAAAAATAAAGAATGCTGGGCTAAGATTTCTAAGTTCCAAAATGGGTTAATGTCCTACAGATTAATGAAACTAAACTTTGGAGTTTGTTTTTTGTGGGGTTTTTTACTAGGTAAATTTGTACCTTCTCATTTTTCTTAAATTGCATATACTCACTGACAAACAGCATGTTAATTTCTTTACAGAGTCAGGTGGCCCTTAGGTAGACTGGTAAGCAATGCCCTGGGAGTCGGGTCACCCCGAGGATTCTGATGGTTCTGTGTGAGTCAGCTCAGCTCCTGCCCTCTTCCTGCTGACTGAAGTGATCTGTCCCTGTCCCTCTCTCCTTCCTGAGCCAGTTGGGACATCGGGGAGTGGTCAGAGTGCAGCAAAACCTGCGGCCTGGGCATGCAGCATCGCCAGGTTCTGTGCCGCCAGGTGTACGCAAACCGAAGCCTGACGGTGCAGCCCTACCGCTGCCAGCACCTGGAGAAGCCCGAGACCACCAGCACCTGCCAGCTCAAGATCTGCAGTGAGTGGCAGATCCGGACGGACTGGACCTCGGTACGTGGAGTGGGGGCTCTGCTCTGGAGCACCCCCTCCAAGGCCCACACTTCCCTCCTGCCTCCCCCTTTGAGACCTGACTTGGAAGGACCCTGAGTTCTCCGGGCGAGAACCTGTCCGTGGGATCCGGGAGGCCACTTTTATAAACCGTAGCATGTGCCCATAGCTCGATAGAGTTAAAGCCAGCGTGTATCGCTGGAGAGCCCAGAGGAGTCTTGTGCAAAAGCTCTCATCTCCGTGTGTCACGGTGGAGGGAAGGTTGGCAAATTCTGGTAGAGACGTCTCCTCCCCCATCTTCTCTCCCATTTTCTAGATGACTGAACGGAGGCTCAGATGGACAGAGTAGGCAAGATATCAAAGAAGGTCTTAGCGAAAGGGCTTGTGAAATGATCAGGGCTGGCATTCCTGAGGTAGCATTGCATGCAGGGGACCTAGCAGCACGGGGAGTCTCCCCAGCCCTCTGTTTAGGGGGCAGGTAACAAGAAGGGCGCCCAGAGCTGATGCTGCCGTCTGCTGACTTGCTTGCTGTGTTGCAGTGCTCGGTGCCTTGTGGAGTGGGGCAGAGGATCCGAGATGTGAAGTGTGTGAGCAACATTGGGGACGTGGTTGACGACGAGGAATGCAACATGAAGCTCCGGCCGAATGACGTTGAGAACTGCGACATGGGGCCCTGTGCTAGGAGCTGGTTCCTCACTGAGTGGGGTGAGAGGGTGAGTGTGGCCGAAGCCCAGTGGGTTTTCCGGAGCGGAGAGGAGGGAGCGGGGAGGGGGGAGTTGTAGGGAGCGGTTATAGGGTTAAGCCTCGGACTGACCTGCTGGCAAAGCCGCAAACAAGGCCGAGCTTGGAGGGCACAGCCCTCTTAACATAATTAAGTTTGATCTTGTGACTGCTCCCTAGATCCTTCCTGGGTAGCTAATGGGCTGTGGGAGGTGCAGCAAGTGCTGCCAAAACAAGTGAAACTCCTAAGAACACTGTAACTATGGTGACCACTACCTTGTTTACCTCTGACTATAAAATAAACCATCAGCTTGCAGTCTGGATCTGTTCTGCGGCCTCAGCCAGGCACAGAAGATCCACCTAGAGTCCTAGACCCAGCTTATTCTCTTTGTCTTTTTCTTCATCCTTCACTGGCCCTCCCTCAGGCTCGAGGGAGGCTGGGCTAAGGGTGGGAGCGGGTGTCACAAGGTACCCTAAAACCATACAAAGATGAATTACTAGCTAAGAATCCTAAGGGTAATTTCTGACTCTGGGGGAAAGGCCCATAAATGAACTACTGCCGGCTTTCTATCCTTCTATGAATCTGCACGGTGCTTCCAAGCTATCGGGTACCTCTGGATGACCGGGGCACCTTGTTACACAGCACAGAATCTGGGCAGCAGGGGTGGGCTGGCCTGGATCCTGCATGTCTAAGGAGCTCCCAATGGTGCCAAGGCTGTAGGTCTTAAGAGATACTCCTGAGCTCCCAATCCTTCCCCCGTGTCATGTGAACAATAGACAGTACAGTATCTCCAGCTGGGAGGAGGAAGGGGCACATCAGAGGATTGGGGCCCATCCACCCTGTTGGTTGATTCCATCTGGCCAGCATCCACTCTGACTGGTCAGTGCCCACCATGGACAGGTGCTGAGTATTCTGAACATCACCCTGCAAGTGTTCACATGGGTTTCCTTCACAGCCTCCCTCTCAGCACAATAAAACAATCCACGCCAGTGGGAGTGCTATTGGGAAGGAAAGGAAGAACAAACCTGTAAATGCAGCCTTCGCTCCACATTCAGAGATCCTTTCAGAGATTCCCATCAGGTGGTTTATCTCCTTATGGTTTCCCGGCACCTTGTGGCAAACAGCCCCTGCCCCTTAGCCCCAAGACAGTCCCCAGAGAAAGAGGGCCTTTAGCGAAAGCACTGAGCCCTTAGGGTGAGCAGCTCACTGTGCCTCCAGGCCCAGCCCTGGACTCTAACAAGGCACCAAATTAGCCATCAGGAAAGTGCTAGCCAAAGGTGTCCATTGACTCAGACCTCTGCCCCTAAGGCTGAGTCCAGCAGAGCTTGCCCAGTTCTGTTTATGTACCCTCTCCCTTTCCCTCCCAGCAAGCACATGGCTCCTGGCCTTGTAGAAGCAGTGCTGGGCGGTGTCAGGGGTCACTTTGAGCACCTCCCTTGCAGAATAAGGAGTCCTTGATAGCGTCCCTGACATAAGTCTGATCCCTTTGTCAGAAATTCCCTATATGTTAAGCCAATGACGTCTGCTTCTGGTATAGCCCAGTGTCAGGTTTCCTTCAACATTGAACCCAAGTTTTTCTTGCCAGCTCCCAGCATGTCCTGTCGGAAGTGCGTGCACTGTCCTTACACTGCAGACCCACAGATACTGGGGAGCCCCTTCCACTTTTTCTCCAGGCTAAAAATTCCTACTTTCTTCAACTGATTTTGTCTTTCCAGATTTCTAGCCAGAATTTGTTTGTACTCACAATAAACCTGCCTAATTTAGTGTATAAGCAAGTTAATGAAAACAATGATACTGGGCCTTCTTTTTATATTGAAAAGATGTTTTTGAAAATAGTTCATTTTTCTGCTCATACAGTAATATAAACTATTAAAAAGAATATGAAAAGAATCTCAAAGTATACCTATAATCTCTTCAGTCTAACAATTTAAGATTTTTAAGCTACACTGACAAGCTTTTTTCTACTCATACATACTTTGCATACATAGTATTTTGTATTCATATATATGTTTTAAGGATATAATAATAATATATGTATAATTTGTTAACCTGATTTTTTTTCACTTTTCTATTGTAAACATCTTATGGGATTAAAAACCTTGAAAGTATGTTTTTTTAATTAGAATAAGCTATTGTATGATTATTATAATTGAACTAATAATACCCTATTTCTAAATTATTGAGGGCATTTTTTTACTATCTTTAATAATATTTCAGTAAATATTTTTTTAATTGATTTCAGAGAGGAAGGGAGAGTGAGAGAGAGAGATAGAAACATCAGTGATTGGAGAGAATCATTGATTGGCTGCCTCCTGCACACCCCACACTGGAAATAGAGCACGCAACCCGGGCTTGTGCCCTGACCGGGAATGGAACCATGACCTTCTGGTTCATAGATCAATGCTCAACCACTGAGCTCAGTAAATATTCTTATGTATAAATCTTTATATGCACTTTTCTTTGTTTTCCTAAAATAATGTTTAGGAAGTAGAATTATTTGACCAAATGCTGTGAACTCCTTTAGAACTCTTGACATATTTTTGGCAAATTTATCTCCAGAGGATTATTTCAATTTAGAATCTCCTAAGCAGAAACTGAGATCGCTTTTATAATTCTTTTATTTCACTGATAATCTTTACTGTTTTTAATTCCATCTCTCTACATTTGCCAGGCTCTGAGAAAAGCATTGGGCTCAGAATAACCTGTGTACAAAGAAAAAAGCAACTACGTGGAGGAAAATTGCAATGCTTCATTCCTCCGTGTGTCTCCCATATTTCCTTAGGACAGTAAAACTCTACAAGTAAATTTACAAGGAATTCCACACTAGCTATTTTCCCTCCAATAAAGACTCTCTGCTTTGTATTTTAACATAAGTACTTGTTGGATCTAACCCTTGTCTTAGAATTCCAAATAGAGCAAAGAATGAGTACTTTACTAGTACTCTTCCATTTAGAGAACATTTTTGCTTTTTTGGAAAAGTTGTGTTAAGCCATATAAGTACCCTATGTATGATATAAGTAAGTTTGCTTTATTGACCCCCAAAATAGATCATTGCTCCTATTTTGAGTAGATGAATGGGAAGGGGTGCTATTGTGTTTAAGGGAGGGGAATTGCTGTTGGCACCCTTTCCCCAGGAATTATTTCTTACTAGAGGCCTGTTGCACAAAATTCGTGCAAGAGCAGGCCTTCCTTCCCCTGGCTGCCAGCACCAGCTTCCCTCTGGCACCCGGTAATCGGGCTTCCCTCACAGCCCTGGCTTCGTCCGGAAGGATGTCCAGTCTAATTAGCATATTACGCTTTTATTATTATAGATTATTATAGATGAGACCTTGAGCAAGCTGCTGACTCCTTGCCTCTCAGTTTCCTCCTCTGTAACATTGCTGAGTGAGCATGAAGGGAATCACCTTTCAAACTATGACCTAGATGAGACTGGCATGCTAGGAGGGTTTCCTGTGGGCTGCTTTCTTCTTCATATCAGCATGAAGCTTCCATCAAAACCCAAACTGATGGGGTTTTGAGAGCCTGGGGTTAGTGAACACGTGGAGATGGGGGGAGAGTGATGAACCTGGAGAGGGCATGGAAGCTCGGCACCCCTTCCCACATACCTTTCCCTGTGCTTCTCTTCCATCTGGCTGGTCCTGATAATATGACATAACTCTATCATATTATCTTTGTATAATAAACTGGTAAAATGTTTCTCTGAGTTCTGTGAGCTGCTGTAGCAAAGCAATCGAACTGAGAAGAAGAGTCTTAGAAACCTCGGACTTTTAGCCAGTTGGTCAGAAGTACAGGTAAAAAACTGGACTTCGGATTGGCTGCTGAAGTTGGGGGTGGGGCAATTGCCTGTGGAATCTAATGCCATTTCCAGGTAGTTTCAGAATGGAGTTGAATGACAGGACACCCAGCTGGTGTCGGAAAATGGCTTGATGGTATGGGGACCCCACACACACATTGAAATTGGCACCAGAATACCAAGAGCATCCTGTTGTCCAATTTAAAATTAATTGGTCTCTACCTAAATAAATTGAGATTGTAAACTCAGTCTGAACCTTCCCTTAAATGTCTAGGGTAATATGTATAGTTTTTCTGACTTGATGACTCACCTTAAAAACATCCTTGCAGCTACTTTTAAAAATTTTATCTTTATTGTTGAAAGTATTACAGATGTTCCCCTTTCTCCCTATTAACCCCCTCCACCCCGCTCCAGCCCCCACCCAGGCCTTCACCACACTGTTGCCTGTGTCCATGGGCTATGCATATAAGTACTAGTATATAAGTTATTCAGCTACTTTTAATTGAGGATGGGGCTTATTAGATGCAGGCATCATTTGCTTTTTAGTTCTGCAAATCAACAAGTTTAAACATTTGTGCAATTTTTAATCACAACAGAGAAAAAAGTCTTTTAGAAAGTCCACCAGCCTCAATTTTCTATCACCTAATTACTAAGTATGTTTTCCAAGAGAAGAAATAAGTAAAGATATTGAGTTAAATTGTGAAAGATGATGCATAAAACTGAAGTCCAGGAATAGTCATTAGAACCGTATAGTCCCTCAGGGGCCACTTGGGCCAAGTTTAGCATTTAGCTGTTGCTAGGGTGAGAAGATAATCCTTACCAGAGGGTTGCTTAGGAATTCATGTGTCTCTGTGTTTTATCTGTGCAGAAGTTCACTTAGGAGTCAGGTTTTTTTCTGAAGTGGGTTTGGTCCTTCTTTTAGGCACATCCTTCAGGGACAGTAAATGGGGGTGTTTTGGTGCTTCACTTTGAAGGTTAGTCTCTGCTGCCTAGTAAAGACCCCCCTCCTTCCCTTCATTTCTACTGATAGGCTTCCCTGGCCAGGTCCCGTGTGGGTAGCTCCTTTTAAATATAAATTGGTTGTGCTTTTCACTGCAGCCTCCGCAGGGCTCATCCTTGTGATGTTCTCTCACTGGGCATTGACTTGGTCCTTAACATTACTCTTTTAAATTAAGTGCACAGGGATATGGGGAAACTTTCCCAAGATGCATGTGGTTTTCCCAAGATTACTTGGTTTGGAAAGAAGATTTCTAATAACAATGCAGTTAAAACGAAAGTTTGTGAACCTGTAAGGGGGATAAAACTTTTCCTTTACTCTCTTAGGTTCTTTAATGGAGGGCTGCAAATTAAGCTGACAGTAGCCAGATTAACAGGAGAAAAGCATACAAATTTTATCTGATGTTATTTTGTTTTATATAGCATGGGGGAAGGGGAGAAGGGAACTTCATAGGAAAGAAATGAAAATCCCAGAAAAGCAGTTAGACTTGAGGGATTATGTAACATTTTAACAAAGGGTGATAAATTGTGAAGTGACTAGACAAAGGAAAGAGGTTTGGGCTTCTGGGAATAGTAAATTGTAGGAAAATGGCTAACAAATATATGGGGGAAACTAATGGAAGGTAAGGGTTATAGTAAAGTTTGTTTATGCAAACTCGTCTTGATTCCCCATTATCCATAAGAATGTTCTCTTCTTCCTGGAACTGGGAGGGCACCTTTCTCAGGGGAATGTATGCCCTGCTTCTAGGCTGAAAAGGGGAGGGCAGAGAGCTCTTCCTGCACCTGCTGTTTCTTAACTGCCATGAGTTCAAAATAATCAATAGGCCAAAGTAGCATATTTTGGGGCATGTTCTAACCACCTTTGAGCTCTTAGCTCCAGAGTTCCCTCCCTGAGGAGTCAGACTCAGCTTAGCAGTGGTCATGTAAATGTTTGATACTCATCCTGGGTTATGATTTTACAAGATTAGATAGCAAGTTACAAAAACAAAAGTAGGATTTTTTATAAGGAAATGAGATTGTTAATATTTTTCTTCCTTGTCTCAAATTTTATTTAAAATTATATTGCTTTTATTTACTTTTAAAATGATAATGTTGGTAGAAACCAAACACTGACTCTGTTTTTAAGAAAAGACCCAGCAGAAACCCCTAGAAGGGCTTTGGTCATCACATAAAGGCACTTTCAGAATTGGAAGATGCTGATGAGAGGATAAAATTAAGCGAGGGAGGACCCCCATCATATTTATTTATTCAGCTGATATTCAGGGATTTGCCCATAGGTAAAGTGCTCACTGAGAATGAAGTAAAGGTGATGTAGGCACTGAGCCTACTTGTATAATGAGAAAAAAATAAATGGACACAAAAAACCATAATACAAAGGATGACAGCAGAATACAGATGTGTCAGAGCACAGCTGCACTGAGTCCACATATTCTTCTGAAACCTGCCCTACTACACTAACTGTGGAGGCCGAGCTCCTCTGCCCAGGCTGGACCTTCTTGGACACCATGTGGTAGAAAGAAAGGCCATGAGAAGTTGTGGGTGTATAAGAATGAGTCTTTAGTTAGGAGCCAGTGGCCATTGCTAATAAGGAGCCATCAGACAAAACAGTTGTTCACAACAGTCACATACAGTCAGCCATATAACAATACATCTTTCCCACAAAGCAGTAGTAGCCTCTGTACCCACAGCCTTACATAGCAGCAGCACCTGAGCTCTCTCTGTCCCATATTTTAGGAAACCTTTAATGCCATTTAGGAGCAGTCCATAGTGAATGTCATAGCAGCAGCACCTGAGCTCTGAGCTCTCCTAAGTAGCCTCCGCAGCTCCCTATCACACTGGATGGCCAGTAATATATATTATACTACTTAGACAAAGGAGGCTTCTTGCCAAGTAGTGACCTTGCTGTGCACTGGCATAGTCCTTGGACACCCTGATTAAGATTCCCATGCTCAGAGTGGCCTTGGCCATCTGGCATACTCTAAACAAGGCCTTTCACACTCCAATTGGCCTTGAACATCCTGCGGATTCTGGCATGGTTCCCATAAGATGTCATGGGAATTCTGAGGATGGGAAGGATCTATTGAACTGGGAAATCAGGGAAGCTTTCACAGAGGAGATGGCACTTGAGCTGAAGCTGAACAGATTTTGAGTGTCCCAGGGAAGGGCAAGAGTGCTCCAGGCAGAAGGAACAAGGTGCTGGGAGCGTTTCGTGTGGTCAGGGAGTAGTGAACCTTGGCTCTGTCCAGGATAGTCAGTGGTTTTCATATATTACATCTAACTATTCAGCCCCTATGATTGTTTTAGAAGTTCATATGGTGATAATGTGGAAATCGCTATAAAGAAAACCAGTGTGGCCCGGCTGATGTGGTTCAGTAGTTGAGCATTGACCTATGAACTAGGAGGTCACGGTTCGATTCCCAATCAGGACACATGACCGGGTTGTGGGCTCCATCCCCAGTGTGGAGCATGCAGGAGGCAGCTGATCAATGATTCTCTCTCAACATTGCTGTTTGTTTGGCCTTTCTCTTCCTCTCCCTTCCTCTCTGAAATCAGTTTTTTAAAAAAAATTTTTTAAGAAAACCAGTGTGTTCCCAGTGTAGTCTAGAAGAATGGGACCATATTTTAGGAAACCTTTAATGCCATTTAGGAGCAGTCTATAGTGAATGTCATTAGGAATGGACCAGCAACAGAGGGATTTCAGCGTGGATATACCAGCACCTGGAAGCCCAGTGACAAGAAGAGCTGGTAAGCGGAGTGAGAAGCTGCGACCACAGTCCAGGGGAAGAACATTAGGGTGCTGGGAATACCGCAGCAGCAAGAAGACAGATAAATGTGCTTAAACTAGAATCTATGAGACCTGCTAGCTGGCGAGATGTGGAAAACCAGGAGGTCAAAGAGCAGTGGGTTTTGAATCCAGATATGCATTTCACCTATTGGACATGAGGTATCTATGGGATACCCACACGAAGATGCCCTGAAAATATAGGATGAGAAGCAAAAAAAAGGCAACATTCTGAAGTTTTACAAGGCAGATGGGAAATGCTCTCAGAGCTTCAGGGTGTGACTCAGGTGAGTGTTTACTGTGTCCTGGGTGAGGACAGAGTGAGATTGTAGTAATGACAGTTATATAGCTTTAAGTGAAGGCTTAATCCTGTGAGTTCTAGTTTCTCTTACCAGGTTAATAATGCAGATTTTTTTCAATAGATGGAGTTACACATATGTTGATGCATATGTGATTTTATATGTATGCTATTTTGTTGTATTGACAATAAGCTTCAACACTTCATATGTCAAATTTTCTGAAGGTGTTAACATCATAGATATTTTTACACTTAAAAATGTCAAGTTTCATGCCAAAAAAAAAAAAGAGCATTTGCGGGAAATTATAATTCATTACTTTATTTTGAAGAAAAGTGCTGCTGAATACTTTGGGAAGCTTATGGTGAACATGCTCCATCTCAAGACACTTGTGAATGCTGGTTTAAACGCTTTAAAAGTGATGATTTCCATGTGAAAGACAAAGAACATCCAGGTCAACCAAAAAAGTTTGAAGACCAACAATTACAAGCATTATTGGATGAAAATGTGTGTCAAACTCAAAAACAACTTGCAGAAAGATTAAAAGTTGCTCAGCAAACAATTTCCAATCGTTTACAAGCAATGGGAAAGATTTTAAAGGAAGGAAAATGGGATGGGTGCCACATCAACTGAACGAAAGACAAATGGAAAACTGAAAAGTCATCAGTAAAATGTTGCTTCAATGGCACGAAAGAAAGTGTCCTTTGCTTCGAATTGTGACTGGCAATGAAAAGTGGATTTATTTTGAGAATCCCAAACGCACGAAATCATGGGTTGATCCAGGTCAATCATCAACATCGACTGCAAGGCCACATCGCTTCGGAAAGAAGAAAATGCTCTGCGTTTGGTGGGGTCTGGAAGGTGTGGTGTATTATGAGCTTCTAAAACCAGGTGAAACCGTTAATACTGATTGCTACCGACAACAAATAATCAATTTGAACCATGCTTTGATCATGAAATGACCAGAATGTGCCAGAAGATACGGCAAAGTAATTTTGCTTCATGATAACGCACCATCACACGCTTCAACACCAGTAAAGACACGTTAAAAGATCTTGCCTGGGAAGTATTAACCCACCCGCCGTATTCACCAGACCTTGCTCCTTCAGATTACCACTTGTTCCAATCGATGGCACATGCACTTTCTGAGCAGCACTTCAAAACATACGAAGAAGTGGAAAATTGGGGGGTCTCTGAATGGTTTGCCTCAAAACAAGAAAAGTTCTACTGGGATGGTATCCACAAATTACCTGAAAGATGGGGGAAATGTGTAGCAAGTGATAGACATTACTTTGAATAAAACACTTTTGATGTTTCTCTTGAAATTATCTTGTTTTCTTTGATTACAAAATCTGTATTATTAACCAATACACCTAGTAGAGTAGAGATGTAGGTCTTGGCCCTTTAAAGCCCCGCATACCATTATTGAGTACCTACTGCATGCATTCATTGAGCACCTGCTCTCTATATGTAATTCATTCCCTGTAATACTGCCAGGACTGTGTTCCCATGCCCATGGTCGAGGTAAGCATGGCAGAAGTGAGAGGCTCAGGTCACTTGCCCCAGGCCACACAACTGGTAGTGATATTAACACCAATATGACCAGTTCCCAGTCCAGGCTCTCCCTTTATACCAGGCTGCCTCCTGGTACACCGTCACAGCTGTGCCCTTCAGGGACTAGAACCATGTGCCTTAATATTAGGCAGCATTGTTGAGGTGACACTCACCAATTCTCCTCCTTTCTCAGATCAGCCCAGACTCACTACCAGTATGTAGACATGTGCCCACACGTTTTCATGCTCTCATTCTTCTTCTGCTAAATATATTTTTGAAATCTAAAGCCAGAACAGATAGTCTGACAAGTGTAAGCATATCAATCACAACAAAAAAATCTAAGGCCGGGGATATGCCATACTGATGTCCCATGACGGAGCAGGCCGTGCGTGAGAAGTGGTCAGACATTTCCAGAGCAAAGAGTTGGTGGGGAAACATGGTGTTCTGGAATCATTTGAATGTGGCTCAGAACCTGGGGGAGAGGCCTCCCCTCTACTGTGTCCATCTTCTGTCTTATAGTGTTCAGCAGAGTGCGGGGCTGGAGTGCGGACACGCTCGGTGGTATGCATGACCAACCACATCAGCAGCCTGCCTCTGGAGGGCTGTGGGAACAACCGGCCAGCAGAGGCCACTCCGTGTGACAATGGGCCCTGCATGGGCAAGGTGGAGTGGTTTGCTGGGAGCTGGAGTCAGGTGAGTGGCCAGAACTGGGTGTGTCTGCCTGTCCCTGAAAGAGGCAGCATAGCAGAGGGGTTAGGAACTGGACCTGGTATGTCTAGGTTTGAATCCCAGCTGTGTTACTCATGACCCTGAAGAAGTTGCTTATGCTCTTGGAGCCTCATTCAGTCAACACTATTTATTGAGCATTTATTATGTTCTCTTCTAAGCACTTGAACACAATAAATATTCCTGCCCTCAGGGAAGCTCATGGTGTAGTATGGTTTCTTTGTCTATAAAATGTTGGTAGCGATAGCACCTTAGAGGTTATTTTTAGAAGAAATGAAGTAATGTATTTTAAGTATGTAGCACAGTGCCTGACATACAATAAATGTACAATAAACCACAGCTACTGCTGCTATCATTGTTAATAAAGCCAGTTTGATCTGAATTTGAGTGTCAGAAGCAGAAATAAACATGACCCAGAAATCCTATCTCTGGAGGTATAGCCAAAGGAAATAAAATCATTATCTCAAAGACATATCTGCACACTTATGCTCAAAGCAGCATTATTCACAATAGCCAACGTATGGAAACAACCTATGTGTCCATCAACAGATGGATGGATAAGAAAATATTCATAGGAATATTATTCAGCATTTTAAAAAAGGGAAATCCTGCCTTTTACAACAATATGGATGAACCTGGAGGGTATTATGCTAAGTAAAATAAGTCAGACAGAGAAAAAATACTGCATGGTATCAATAATCTGTGGAATTTAAAAAAAAACAACAGACTCATAGAGGGTAGAATGGTGATTTCCAGGGGCTGGGCTGGAGGAAATGGGAAGAGGTTGGTAAAACTTTCAGTTATTAGATGAATGAGGTCTAAAGATCTAACGTATATCATGGTGACTATAGTTCATAACACTGTACTGTATAACTGAAATTTGCTAAGACAGTAGAACTTAAGTGTTCACACACAGAAAAGAAAGGTAAGTATGTGTTATCTCAATGTGGGAATCCTTTTAAAATGTATACATATACCAAATCATCAGTTTAAATACATTATAATTGTGTTTGTCAATTAAACCTCAACTAGAGGCCCGGTGCATGAAATCGTGCACAGAGGGGGGTGGAGTCCCCTCAACCCAGCCTGCATCCTCTCCTATCCAGGACACCTCAGGGGATGTCCGACTGCCGGTTTAGGCCCAATCCCCGGGATCGGGCCTAAACCGGCAGTCGGACATCCCTCTCACAATCTGGGACTGCTGGCTCCTAACTGCTCACCTGCCTGCCTGCCTGATAGCCCCTAACTCCCCCCCCTGCTGGCCTGGTTCCCCCAACTGCCCCCCCTGCCAGCCTGGTCGCCCCCAACTGCCCCCCTTGCTGGCCTGGTCGCCCCACACAGCCTGCTGTTCAGTCGTTTGGTTGTCCTCACTAAGCCCCCTGCCAGCCTGGTCGCCCCACGCAGCCTGCTGTTCAGTCATTTGGTCGTTCCTCACTAACCCCCCTGCCAGCTTTGTTGCCCCACACAGCCTGTGTTCGGTCGTCCGTCTGGTTGTTTCAGTTGTGATGGCCCCTGGCTTTTTATATATTAGGATAAAGCTGGAGAAATTAAAAAAAAAAAGCATAAAAAGAAAAAATTGAGGTTGTTTATTATAAAGAACTAGATACTTTAATAAACTGACTTAATTGATCAATTCATGTTTTCCTTACTGTGCCAAAATTGAGCATGAACTAAAAATGTGGAAAATATCATTCCCTCCTATTTTTTTGTTATGATTACCATCAGTATTTTGAGTTCTTGGACCACTTAGCATTTGACTCCCAAGGCCGGCTAGTTCTACAAGGACTTTTTGGCTGATAATCATGATTTACACATTATCAGGATCTCTGGCTCCATATAGAATTTTATTTATTTTAAGTAGCTTTATACATAGATCCTGACAAAAATGGACTGCCTTGTCCTTGTAAATTTATATAACCCCTTTGGAAAGCAATAAAATTCAAGAACCATAAAAATGTTCATTAGCCTTCACCCAGTCACTCCACTCCTGGGGATTCATTTTAAGGAAATAATAAATAGAAGAAAAAAGCTTTTTTGACAGAGATTTCATGACAGCAGGGCAGTATATTATGGTATATCATAACTCGTTAAAATATTATGTGCAACAACAATAATTAGGAAGATGTAGAAAGTGCATTGATACAGTGGCAAGTGAAAAACAATATGAAAATCTTTGAATCCTATTATCTCAACCACTTCAAAATATAGTCTTTTTATGTAAACAACATGGGGAAATGATTTTTCTCAAATTTCACTTAATGTTTTATAATACAAACTATAAAATATAAAATATTAAGAAAGAAAATTTAAATATGACCAATGGTACCCTGGTAGGTATGAGTTAGACATTCTTAGTAACTGATCCCAGCTCTACTTCTCCTTAGTTATTTGATTTGGGGCAACTAATTTAACCTCTCTGAGCCTGTTTCTTCATCCAAATGTGAGGATAATAATACGAACTTCCTGGGGTTGTTATTGGGTTTTCATGAAATACTATACATATGCGGGTTGCCCCTTGCTTGAGGCATGGGAAGTACTCAATAAATATTAGTTCCCTTTTTTCCATGTTTATTTTTTCCACCAGCTGTTTCTAATCCTTCATTGGTTATAAAACACCTAGAAGGTAAATCCCGAAGATAATTAAAAATGGACTGTACCTATAGGATGCCAAATAACCATGTAAATTGAGGCAATAGGAAGAATCCTGTGTCAAATTGTAATATCAGATCG
Source organism: Plecotus auritus (assembly GCF_963455305.1). Lineage (NCBI taxonomy): Eukaryota > Metazoa > Chordata > Mammalia > Chiroptera > Vespertilionidae > Plecotus > Plecotus auritus. The sequence continues at coordinate 122,619,550 of NC_137770.1, read as the reverse complement.
TAAGTGTACATGCACGGTGAAGATAAGGGATGCAATTCAACTCGCATGCCTACCAATCTCAGGAGAGGAAAACAGGATTCAGGGTCTTTTTTGCTTGTGGGCCTCCTATTGACTTTAGGCTTAAACTCAGAGAACAGAGTGGTATGAATCCAGGTGAAAGCAGCCTTTATTTCTGCTAAGATTAGAAACATATAATTTATTGCCCTGTTGTCCAAAAGAGTCAGCACATGATTGAATGTGGACAGAGCTTTGATTCTGGATTTATAAAGATGTTGGAACCTACTGGCACCTCCCTGCCTTGGGAATTTGATATTTTCCCAAAGAAAATGAAACAGATAATGCTTATTTATTGAAAGGCAAGTAGGTAAGTCTTAAACATTAACTGACTTCAGAATATAAAAATAAATGTTCCTTTCTACTACATGGTTTGAATGAGAGTTGACACCTTGAACACCCTGCCAGCCTGGTCACAGCGACTAGTCCAGGATGAATATGTGACCTAAGCCAATCAAACAGAGTCCTTCCCTAGGACTTTTATGGACTTAAAGAGACTCCCTGAGAAGTTTGAGCACAGGTGCCGCAGTGGCCGTGCTGAAACTTGTGGAGAAAGCTAACCCAAGAGAACAAGATCTATAGAACTTAGGGAATCTTTTCCACTCAAGAGGCAAAATAGCCCAACTCTTATTTATAAGGTATTCCACGAAGTCTGTTATTCATGCCCTGATGTTTTCTTTCTCCCCTGTCAATTTTGGGTTTACTTCACCCTTAGACTGTCTTAGCTCTGAGGGGTATTTCACGATCTCTGATGATCAGGAGCAGCCCTCTTGTCTGCCTGTGTCGCTGAATCATATTTATTCTCACTGGCATCTGAGCATACACCTCCACTCTCTCCTGGTCTTAGAACAGTGATCCACCAAAGTGCAGCTGCAGGAATTCTTTAGGTATAGAAACATGAAGAATTGTTATCACCCCTCAGTGGAAGGATTTATTCCTATTAAATATCACTTTCTCCATGAATTACATTTTATCTGATATTTGTATTACTCCATTTTATTTCTTGTTGGTTTTCACCTGGTATACTTTTGTCAACTTCTTATGTGTTTTTTAAAATATTCTTCTGTGTGCAGGACTATTTTTGTCTTTATTTTTATCCGATCTGCAAGTCTCTATTTTTTAAGAGTTAAATTTTAACCATTCATATTTATTGCAATCATTTATATGTTTGGACTTTTCCCTGCCATGTTATTTTGTGTTTTCCATTTAATTTTCTATTGCCATGTTTTCTTGGGGTGTTTTTTCCCACTCTTTCCTTTCCACACATTTGTATTGGTCCAACTTTCTTATTTCATTTTTTTTCTCTAACATTTTGGAAATTATAAATCTGTTTTTATTCATCCAGTGATATCAGAAGAAAAAAGATTTAACACACCGTTTTAAACTTACGTTCCAGTGTCATTATCAATAACCACATTCTCTCAATCTATAATACTTCCATAAAGATGTTGAGATCACCTGGATTTAGCTCCATATTAATGTTAATTAATTTTATAGAAAAATACTAATCTAGATTTTAAAATAGCCTTCTTCCCTTCAAAGGTTATTTTTACTGAAATATAATTCACTTATCATAAAATTCACCCTTTAAGTGTATAATTCAGTGTTTTTTGGTATATCCACCAAGTTGTGCAACCATCACTACTACCTAATTCCAGGATATTTCTGTCATCCCAAAAGAAACATATAGCCATTATTTATTTATTAAAATGTTTTTTTAAATATTTGTATTGATTTCAGAGAGGAAGAGAGAGGGATAGAGAGATAGAAACATCAATGATAGCAGAGAATCATTGATCGGCTGCCTCCTGCACACTCCTTACTAGGGACTGATCCTGCAACCCAGGCATGTGCCCTGAACAGGAATTGAACTGTGACCTCTTGGTTCATAGGTTGACGTGCAACCATTGAGCCATACTGGTCGGTTACTATAGCCATTATTAACAATAGTTTTTATTGGTGAGTTTGCCAACTTCTGCTTTGGTATCATGTGTCTTCTTCCTGGTTCTTTTTAATTTTGTTAGAGACCATAACCCAGTAAGTCTTTCTAATAGGATTCATAAGCCATAGTTTTCTGAGCCCTTGAGTATTTAAAAATGTTTTCACTTTTCCCTTTGACTTGAATGCTCCCAGTAGGTGCAGATGCTTTTGCTTCTTCCTTGGGAGAGTCAGTTTCCTGGTCAGTATCTTAGCTGACTACTCTCTCAATGTCCTGAGGCCCCCTCCCTCCTGCTTTTCACAGCCACATGTCCACCACCATTCTTGCCCAAAGCATTTGAGCTGCTTCCTCTTAGTTAGGAGCCCCTCCTCTATGTGCACTTTGAACTATAATTTTCTCCTTCAATTTATTCTCATCTATCTTTCACCATTCAAAGATTCTTCATAATTTCTGGTCCACCAAGGGTGAGTTCCTTTCCTATTTCAAATACTGTCTCATGCACACACATATACCTACACACATCCATTCCTTTGTTCCCACACACATATTTTGCTGTTTCTGGCCATTTAAGGTAGGAGAGGGCTGAGATATGTGCTCATTCTCCCTTCATTACCTAATGTCTTCAAGGACTTTACAAACATAGCATAAAATAACCTCAGATTTTGGTCAAGGTTTAGAGTCCGCTGTTCTGCCAAGCACTGGGTCTATACCTGGCCCCTCAGAGTAGTTGTAGGTCTTTCCGGTTTCCAAACCCCTCCAGTTTGCAGGTGAGACAATGAAACCTGGGAAAGTGCTATGTCTTGGCCAAAGACACGGGACTATTCAGTGACAATGTCTAGACTAGTTTCTATGTCTCCTGACTTCAGTCCAGTGTTCTGCTCCTGCTGTCCCCTTGACCTTACATCCTTACTCCTCTTTTGCCTGGAAGCCTATTTTTCCTCTCCTGCCTCCAGTTCTTTCATTGTCTGCAGCACTTGGAAGAGAAGAACAAAACATGGATATAGTGAAAATGTGCCAGATCAATAATGAACTAACATGTTATGATGAGTATTGTTACACACAGATGAGAAAGATCACATCCAGGGAAATCCCATGTTGGGTACATCATTAATTCACACTGTACACACCAAATAGATAGAATACAGTCTGCCTGTGAGGCTTGGATGGGACTTAACCTCCAGCACAAGTAGATTAACTAACTCTATAACTAACTAACATGGAAGAAAATAGGAAATACAAGCTAAGAAGGTTCCTGGATGCCTATGAAGATGGCAGAAAAGAAGGCACAAAGCAAAAATTGCCAATCGTGGTGCTAATTGTGCCCCATGTGACCAATTCATAGTCTATTGGCTTGGATTTTTCCATTTTCTGTTGAGATGTGGTTTCCTCCCTATTTTTGTTTGACCCTGTGCCTGACTACAGAAGCAAGGCTAATGTTAAAACTTTAGCTATAGACATTGTTAAAAGCTTTCCATAAAGGTAGTGGATTCTTCAACGTCTCTGAAGGCCTATACAACACAAGTTTTAAACTTTTTAATCAAGATATATTGAGTAAACCAAATGTGAATAAAAAAACGCTTTACAAAGTAATAGATTTGTGCATAGTTATATGCATCGTATTTCCATAAACTAACAAAATGCATCAATATATGTAATTGTCTGTCCTCTGTGCTCAGACCCCAGGGAAGTGAGAGGAATGGGCCCCATGGTGAAAGGCTTCCTGCTGGCCACCCTGTTGGAACGGAGGGTTGGCCATATTGTCCCAAGTCTAGAATCTTCTATTCAGCTTTGTATGTTTCAAAGAATTTTAACTTAGTCCTTCATGCACAGGTGTGCAGGCTCTGAGAGACTAATTCATCACCAGTGTCCACCCATTAAGGGACCGGCAGAAAACGAATGTGTTAGTTCATTGTCTTACAGTCAAGGGTCTGTAAGAGTCTACTGGACAGAAACAAGCAAAGTGATCACCTGATGTGTTCCTGTAGGGGAACCATTTGTCTCAGCACCGAGGGCACCATGGGGAACCATTTGTCTCAGCACCGAGGGCACCATGATCTGTGACCAGTAGCCTGAAGCTGTGATGACTCAGGACACCCATTCTCCTCCCCAGTCATAGAACTGTTAGGAAAATTGGAATTCATGGGCAACTTCTCTTCTAGAAACGTTTTCCAATACCCTTGGGCTCTTCCTCACTGAATTGATGATAGAAAGCATGTGCAGACATACCCTGATGGACAGTCATTCTCATCTCCTTCCCGTGATGTGATACCATCTTTTTCTGCTTCCTTCTTTAGTGCTCCATAGAGTGTGGCAGTGGGACCCAACAGAGGGAGGTGATTTGTGTTAGGAAGAATGCAGACACCTTTGAAGTGCTGGACCCTTATGAATGTTCCTTCCTAGAGAAACCCCCCACCCAGCAGTCCTGCCACCTGAAGGCTTGCGGAGCCAAATGGTTTAAGACAGAATGGAGCATGGTAAGTCAGGGTGCTCTTGATAGAGATTGCTGCTTTTAGTGCATCATTCTCCTGCTTTCCTTCCATACACACACCTGGGCCTCCGACTAGGTGCCAGGCACAGGGCTCAGCCCTTAAGTAGATCCCCTATAGTGATCTATCCAGTTGGTCACTGCCGGGACACCCCAGATGTAGTCTACTTGGTGGGTGGAGCCTGAGGCTGGGACAGTCTTGATCCAAACTGCAGAGCTGTAAAGCACAGACTCTTAAGTGTCAGTATGCATAAGAATCAACTGGAGCCTTGTTAGAAAAAAATGAATTCTGGGTCCACCCAGAGGAGTTTGCATTTTGAATAATCTCCTTAGGAGAGTTGGATGCAGGTGTCCTTGGACCGCATTTTGAGGAGTGCTGCTGCAGAGGATTGATGGCTGAATGAATTCAAGGATGCCATTGAGAAACTGCATCATGAAGGAATTTCAGTAGGTCTCAGTAATACAGTGAGACCCATACCAGTCAGGCCTCAGTGTGTGTGTGTGTGTACACTTGTTTAAAATTCAACAGGTGATATGGACTATGTATTATGGAACTGGTCCTGTTTTTCTCTTTGAATTGACTCCTAGGAAACTCAAAGCTAAAATTGTTGTCCATCTCTAAGAGAGAGTTTATCAGCCCTTACAAAATAGATTTTTCCTACTTTTATATTTCTTTTAACCTCAGTTTCCCCAGATCATTCTACATTTTGTAACCCTCAAAGCATTTCTTAAGCCATCTCAGATCCTTTTTGTAAGGAGGAGGGTACTGTGTGAATGATGAGAGGCAGAGAGAGTCTGAGACGGAGAGATAGAGTTAATATACAAATAGGTTACTAAAAATGAAGTGGAAAAGGTTGGAAATAGTGATAAAACCCTTTTCTTTCCCCAAGTAAAAGAGTTTATTTTCAAGAAACATCCTAAAACAGAAAATGTCCTCAGGGCATCATTCCTGGTGACCAAATAACAGACCTTGGACACATGGGAGTGGGGTTCATTCTGCTTTGTGTCACTGAAGATCTTCAAGCATGGCTGTAGGTGAGCCCAAAGTAGAGGCCAGAGCCTTTCTCAAAATCATTCATAGGTGATAAAAAGGATTTTGCTTATAAAATATATGAATAAAAGCTGAGAATTCTGCTTCCAAACAGTGTGTGTTAGTTCCAGTGAGAACAGCCATTTGGCATGTGGTGAACCATAGATCAGAGGCAAATGGGAACAAAGGTGGTGTTGAGTTTCAGAGGTGTTTTGTCAACTTCTGGGAAATGAAATTTAATTATTTTGATGCTGGCCAAGCCCCTTGAGAACACAGGAACAGATCACTATTTTCTTTTACTGTTTGGTTTGAAGAGTCTAGAAAGGGCCAGATTCACCAGACCTATCAAAAAAGACAAACTGTGAAAACAACTGTCTGGAAACTACCCAGATGTCCCTCAACAGGTTAATGTGGTACCTCTGAACAACAGATATTACTCAGCAACAAAAATGAATGAACTATTGGTACCCAAACACCGTGGATGAACTTCAAATGCATTTTGCTAAATGACTCCCAAAGCTACAAATTGTACTATCCCATTTATATAATATTCTGTAAAAGGCAAAACTATAGGGACAGATACCAGGTCAGCTGAATCTCACCAGGGGGTTTGTTGTGCGTGATGAAACTTTGACATAAATGATAATAACAAAGACTGTGATGGAACTCAGATGTCTTTGAAGATGCCTTGTTTTGTAAATTTGAGTTTATAACTGAGTCAACATTTTATATAATTATAAAATAAAATTTTAAAGCAATCCATAAAAATGGAAAATGAAATGAAACAAATTAACCTAAATATATATATTCAGTAGTGGCCATAGCACTATTGCATGTGGATTAAAACACAGCATTTGACTATCTATCCCTAAGGACAAAAGAACTGCAGAAAAGTGTCTACATTGTTTGCAGTAATCACATTTTCAGTGATAGTGTTGTACTGTTTTGTTTTTTTTTCTTCTCACAGGATTATTTATTTATTTATTTATTTTTTCTATTTTTTTTATTAAGGTATTATATGTGTACATATCTTACCATTGCCACCCCACTCCCATACATGCCCTCACCCCCCAATGTTTTGCATGCATTGGTTACTCTTATATGCATGCATATAAGTCCTTCAGTTGATCTCTTATTTCCCCCACCTCTCCCTAACCTTACCGCTGTAATTTGACAGTCTGTTTGATGCTTTACTGCCTCTGTATCTATCTTTTTGTTCATCAGTTTATAATGTTTTTCATTATCCCCAAATGAGTGAGATCATGTGATATTTTTCTTTCATTGACTGGCTTATTTCACTTAGCATAATGTTCTCTAATTCCATCCAGGTGCCTACAAATGGTAGTAATTCCTTCTTTTCTATGGCAGCATAGTATTCCATTGTGTAGATGTACCATAGTTTTCTGATCCAGTCATCTGCTGACGGGCACCTAGACTGTTTCCAAATCTTAGCTATTGTAAATTGTGCTGCTATGAACATAGGGGTGCATATATCCTTTCTGATTGGTGTTTCTAGTTTCTTAGGATATATTCCTAGGAGTGGGATTACTGGGTCAAATGGGAGTTCCATTTTCAGTTTTTTGCGGAAACTCCATACTGTTCTCCACAGTGGCTGCACCAGTCTGCATTCCCACCAGCAGTGCACGAGGGTTCCTTTTTCTCCACATCCTCGCCAACACTTGTTGTTTGTTGATTTGTTGATGATAGCCATTCTGACAGGTGTGAGATGGTATCGCATTGTTGTTTTGATTTGCATCTCTAGGATAATTAGTGACTTTGAGCATGTTTTCATGTGTCTCTTGGCCTTCCTTCTGTCTTCTTTCGAAAAGATTCTATTTAGGTCCGTTGCCCATTTTTTTATTGGATCATTTATCTTCCTTTTATTAAGTTGTATAAGCTGCGTGTAGATGTTGGAGATTAAACCTTTATCAGTGATAACATTTGCAAATATGTTCTCCCATACAGTGGGGTTTCTTGTTGTTTTGTTGATGGTTTCTTTTGCTGTGCAAAAGCTTTTTATTTTGATGTAGTCCCATTTGTTTATTTTCTCTTTGGCTTCCGTTGCCCTAGGGGCAGTATCAGTGAAAAAGTTCTTTCGGCATATGTCTGAGATTTTGCTGCCTGTGGATTCCTCTAGTATTTTTATGGTTTCCCATCTTATGTTTAAGTCCTGTATCCATTTTGAGTTTATTTTTGTGTATGGTGTAAGTTGATGGTATAGTTTCATATGTATCTGTCCAATTTTCCCAATACCATTTATTGAAGAGACTGTCTTGACTCCATTGTATGCTCATGCCTCCTTTGTCAAATATTAATTGCGCATAGTGGTTTGGGTCGATATCTGGATTCTCTATTCTATTCCATTGATCTATATGTCTGTTCTTGTGCCAGTACCAGGCTGTTTTGAGGACAGTGGCTTTGTAATACAGCTTGAAATCTGGTATTGCAATCCCTCCTATTTTATTCTTCTTTCTCAGGATTGCTGTGGCTATTCGGGGTCTTCTTTTTTATTCCAGATGAATTTTTGGAGAGTTCTTTCTAGGTCTGTGAAATATGCTGTTGGTATTTTAATGGGGAGTTCATTGAATCTATAGATTGCTTTGGGTAGTATGGACATTTTAATGATGTTGATTCTACCAATCCATGAACATGGTATGTTCTTCCATCTGTTTAAGTCTTCCTCTATCTCTTTTTTCAGTGTCCTGTAGTTTTCCGCGTAGATGTCTTTTACCTTTTTGGTTAGGTTTATTCCTAAGTATCTTAATTTTTTTGGTGCAATGGTAAATGGGATTGCTTTTTTAGTCTCTCTTTCTGTACGTTCACTATTGGTGTATAGAAATGCCATAGTGCCCCGGCCCGCGGGGCAGCAACGAGGGCACGCAGGAACCACCTAAGAGAATGAAACAAACAAGGAACGCGAAGAACGGAGGCAAGACAAGGTTCTGATCAAGCCTCGTTTTTTTATTCGAGTGTTGCGGTATATAAGCACTCAGGAGGGGAGGGGTAGGATAAGGAGTTGCCATGGGATGATTGGTTGGGGACTGGGTATCTGTCCTAGCTGATTGGTTATTCTGATGTGGGGGGTTCTTCTGGCCCTTGGCGCGCACGGGCTTTCTTTGTCCTTGCTCTTTGTCCTTGCTCAATCAGGAAGTAGGGCTGACCAGGAAGTAAGACCAAATTCTGCTTTTATGGCTCCCAGCACCATAGATTTCTTGGCGTTAATTTTGTATCCTGCTACATTGCCGAATTCATTTATTAAGTCTGTTAGTTTTTTGATGGAGTCTTTTGGGTTTTTTATGTACAATATCGTGTCATCTGCAAATAAGGACAGCTTTACTTCTTCTTTTCCAATTTGGATGCCTTTTATTTCTTCTTCTTGTCTAATTGCAATGTGTGGTGTGGTGTTTCTTCCTTTTCCTCTTCCCGCACGGAAAGGGAGAAAGACAGGATCCTGAGGGGAGGAGCTGGGGATTAAGAAATTAGAGAAAGAAAGAGAAAAGAGACAGAAATAGATTCAAGCTGGGTGCCGGGTGGCTTCCTGTCCTCTGATACAGAGACAGTCACACTCACCTCAGACAACACAGCATATTTATTGGTTTCCAAAAGGGATTTTATGATCAAAAGGAGTTTTGGGTGTGCCCAAATCCTATTCATCAGGATCTGAGTAAGCTCCTTATTTTGGGTGGGTCAAGGTCCTTTTTGTTCCTCATTCCAAGTACATGGGTACTGATAACAGGATTCTGCCAGTGCCCTTGGGCTCAGCTGATAAGAATTAAAAAAGTATCCATGTGCCTTCCCAGATGGCTCTCTACAGCAATGGCTAATACTTCCAGTACTGTGTCAAACAGGAGTGGTGAGAGTGGGCATCCCTGTCTTGCTCCTGTTCTTAGGGGAAATGGTTTTAGTTTTTTCCCATTGACTATGATGTTAGCTGTGGGTTTATCATATATAACTTTTATTATGTTGAGGTATTATCCTTTTATTCCCACCTTGTTGAGAGTTTTTATCAAGAAAGTGTGTTGGATTTTGTCAAATGCTTTTTCTGCATAAATTGATATGACTATGTGACTTTTATCTCTCAATTTGTTTATGTGATGTATCACATTTATTGATTTGCAGATATTGTACCATCCTTGCATTCCTGGGATGAATCCTACTTGGTCATGGTGTATGATCTTTCTGATGTACTGCTGGATCCTATTTGCTAGAATTTTGTTGAGGATTTTGGCATCTACGTTCATGAGGGATATTGGCCTGTAATTCTCCTTCATTGTGTTGTCTTTATCTGGTTTTGGTATTAGGGTGATGCTGGCTTCATAGAAGGAGCTTAGAAGTGTTCCTTCCTCTTGAATTTTTTTGAATAGTCTGAGGAGGATAAGTTTTAGTTCTTCCTGAATGTTTGATTAGACTCTCCTGTGAAGCCATCTGGCCACGGACTTTTGTTTGCCAGAAGCTTTTTGATGACTGCTTCAATTTCTTCCATAGTTACTGGCATATTGAGCTGTTTAGATTCTTCCTGATTGAGTTTTGGAAGGTTATATTTTTCTAGGAATATGTCCATTTCCTCCAGTTTGTCCAGTTTGTTGGAATAGAGTTGTTCATAGTATTTTTTAACAATCCTTTGTATTTCGGTGGGGTCTGTTCTTATTTCACCTCTTTCATGTCTGATTTTGTTTATTTGGGTCCTCTCTCTTTGCTTCTTGGTGAGCCTGGCTAGAGGTTCATCAATCTTGTTTATCCTTTCAAAGAACCAGCTCTTGGTTTTGTTGATCTTTTGTATTGTTTCTTTGGTCTCTATGTCGTTTACCTCTGCACTGATCTTTATTATTTCCTTCCTTCTGCTTACACTGGGCTTTTCTTGTTGCTCTTTTTCTAACTCTTTGAGTTGTATGGTTAGGTAATTTATTACCATTGTTTCTTGTTTTTTTGCAGTAGGCTTGTAGAGCTATGAACTTCCCTCTCAAGACTGCTTTCGCTGTGTCCCATAGATTTTGGATTGTAGTGTTTTCATTGTCATTTCTTGCCATGATGTTATTTATTTCTTCTTTGATCTCTCTGGTAACCCAGTCATTGTTTAATAGCATGCTGTTTAGTCTCCAGGTGTTTGATTTCTTTGGGTTGTTTTTATTGTAGTTGATTTCCAGTTTTATGCCACTGTGGTCTGAGAAGATGCTTGATATGATTTCTATCTTCTTGAATTTGAAGAGATTTTGCCTATGTCCCAACATATGGTCTATCTTTGAAAATGACCCATGTGCACTTGAGAAAAATGTATATTCTGTGGCTTTGGGGTGAAATGTTCTGAAGATGTCAATTAATTCCATCTGGTCTAGTGAGTCATTTAGGATTGATGTTTCTTTGCTGATTTTTTGTTTAGAGGATTTGTCCAATGGTGATAGTGGGGTATTAAAGTCTTCTACTATGATTGTATTGCTGTCAATCTCTCCCTTGATATACTCCACGAGTTTTTTTATGTATTTGGGTGCTCCTGTATTGGGTGCATATATGTTTACCAGAGTTATTTCTTCTTGTTGGATTGCTCCCTTTAGTATTATGAAGTGGCCTTCCTTATCTCTTGTTATGTCCTTCACTTTGAGATCTAATTTGTCAGATATAAGTATTGCTACCCCAGCTTTTTTTTTCAGTTCCATTTGCCTGGAAAACCTTTTTCCATCCCTTCACCCTCAGTCTGTGTGCATCTTTTTTTCTGAGGTGAGTTTCTTGTAGACAGCAGATATATGGGTCCTGTTTTCTTATCCAATCCATTACCCTATGTCTTTTGATTGGGGCATTTAATCCATTTACATTTAAAGTTATTATTGATAGGTACTTATTTGTCGCCATTTTTATTCTTTACCCCTGTGTTCCTTCTTCGCTTCCTATTTCTTTTTTTTCACAGCAGACCCTTTAGCATTTCTTGCATTGCTGGTTTGGTGGTAATAAATTCCCTTAGTTCTTTTTTGTCTGTGAAGCTCCTGATTTCACCTTCAATTTTGATTGATAGCCTTGCTGGGTACAGTATTCTTGGATTCAGACCCTTCCTTTGCATGACTTTGTATATTTCATTCCATTCCCTTCTGGCCTGATGAGTTTCTGTTGAGAAATCAGTTGCTAGTCTGATGGGGGTTCCTTTGTATGTAACTTTCTGTCTCTCTCTTGCCGCTTTTAAGATTTTTACTTTGTCGTTGGTGTTTGCCAATTTAATTATAATGTGCCTTGGCGTTGGTCTTTTGGGGTTCATTTTGCTTGGGACTCTGTGAGCTTCTTGGATTTGTGTGGGGTTTTTCTTCCCTATATCAGGGAAATTTTCTGTCATTATTTCTTCAAACAGGTTTTCTATTCCTTGCTCAGCTTCCTTTCCTTCTGGAACCCCTATTATGCGGATGTTGTTTTGTTTCATGTTGTCCCAAAGTTCCCTTAGGCTCTCCTCCTGCCTTTTAATTTTTTTTTCTAGAAGTTGCTCTACTTGGGTATTTTTTCCCATCTTGTCTTCTAGCTCACTGATGCGGTCCTCTGCTTCTTCTAGTCTACTCTTGATGCTTTCTATTGAGTTCTTTACAGCAGCGATGTCATTTTTCATTTCTTCTTGGTTCTTCTTCATTTCCTCTTGGTTCTTGCTCATATTGTCAAATTTGTCTTCCATTCTTTTCAGCCACCTTATGACCATGTCTCTGAATTCTTTTTCTGGAAGGTTGCTTGCTTCCATTTTGTTTACTTCCTTTTCTGGTGATGCCTGCTTTTCTTTCATATGCGGGCTGTTTCTTTGTCTCCCCATGGTCATTCTTCTTCGGGTGTCTGGTTATGTAGTTCTCTCTCTCCTGCATTGATTTAAAGGCACAAAATACAACACAACCAGGTACAACACACAAGGCACTGAACAGAAATATATTCATGATATTAATAACCTCCAATAAAGGTGACCACCAGAGAAAGGCAAATTAGGGGATAGGAGAGAAAGAAGAAGAGGGAAAAAAAAGAAAGGAAAGAAAAAAAAAGGAGTGTCAAAATGAAATTGGGAAAAGGAAAAAAAAAAGTAAGAGAGACAAGAAAGAGACTAAGAGAGAAAGGGGAACAAACTATATATTGGGGATAAAACTCCAGTAGAACAATCACTAATCCCAGCAAATGCCAGCAAGAAGTACCTGAGGATTAATACAAACTACAACACCAACTAATATTGAGTGAGGCAAGGGAAAACAGAAGCAGAAAACAAACAAAAAAAATAAACAAACAAAAGAAGAATAAGCAAAACAATCTCACAATAAAGCATAAAAATTTGATATAATCAACATTCAAGCAAACAACAACAAAAAGAGAGAAAAACAATTTTTTGGATAGTTAAGACAGCGAAGAGAGAGGTGTGTATGGACTTGGAGCAGGGGATTGGAGATTAGATATGTAAGTAGGGTGAAATTTTAACAAGGGGTAAACAGAAAGAATAGGGAAAATCTAAAGCAGGAAAGGGGTAAGATAAACAGGACACAGAAAAGGGGAAGGTTAGGAAGAGAGTGATGGCATAAAGGTAGAGTTGAGATAGAGTAAAACGATGCTAAAAAAAAGATGAAAATAGAATGTAGAACACTAATCCCAAAATAAAATGAAGAGAAAATAAAATGACACTTTAAAAAAAAAAAGATAAAATAGTAGTAGTTATAATACGGATTGAAAATAAAAATGTAATAATTAAAAAGGTAAAATCAAGTGAGGAAAAAAGAAAAAAAATTAGTTTCTTGAGTAAAAGATGCAAAAAATGAAAAATAAAATAAAATAAAATAAAATGTGGAGTAGTGAAGGTCATTCACTTCCTCTGTTGTTCTGTTTGGCATGCCTGTTTCTCAGTCCGGACAGTATTGCAGTTCCTTGCGTTACACTGCTCTTCAGTGTTGTAAGCCAGTCCTGATTTTAAGCAGGCGGTGTGTCTTAATTTCTCGTATTCCTTTATTTTTGATTACACAAGAGTCAATTTGTGATTCAGCCCCTGGGTGGCAGTGTTTCTGGATTGACTTCTGGGTCTATCTATGGCCTCTCTGGGCAGTGTTAGAACCTTCTTTCCCTGTGGCACTCACTACCGGTTTGTGGGAGTGGGCTGCCTCAGAGCTGGCTCTCCGATGGTCACTCCCCGCTCCGATCCCCAGGATCCAGAAAAACAACTTTCCCCTACAGGATAAAAAAAGATAGAGGGATTAAAAATGGCAGCAGAGTACGTGGAAGCTTACAGACATGCTCCCAGGACCAAACTGGAATTATAACTAAAATACAAAAATAAACCCCACCCTGAATAATCAACTGAAGACTAGCTGGAGAGAACCCTGATAACCAAGGACAGAAAGTGGAGACCACATACAGACCGGTAGGGTGGGTGGAGGTGCAAAATGGCTATCAGGCTCCCACAGACTGCAGCTGAAGTTCCAGAGAGATATCTCAGCTATTGGGGGGTTGTCACTGAGAATTGTGCAGTCTAATCCCCAAGTTGGGACCCCCAGCAGAGAGCACCCGAACTTAGAAAGGTGCACAGATAACATCTGCCTGTGAAAAGCAGCAAGGTTGCTGTCTGTCAGAGAGACATGGATGGAAATGCAGGCACCCTCTTAAAGGGTCAATGAACAACATTTTGAATGCAGCCACTCACCTTGGGCTCTGGCAGAGGGAGGGCAGAGTGGACTGGAGCTGAATAAACATAAGCCAGGGTTGGGGAATCTGGGGTTAGAGCTCAGAAGGCAGACACCCCAGTTTCCTGCTCTGAGTCATTCCCTCGTGCTGCGGAAGTTATCTTTCTCAAGCAAACTTTTGCTATTCTGTGGTTCTTGCCTGGGGGAAAGACAGTTGATGTACCCTATTGGAAAATCCCCTGCCCCACCCTGTGGAGTTTCTGAGGCCCATTAAGAGACTGAGAATAACAATTAGCCTCCAGGCAGAAGCAATTGCCCAACCCTGTTGGAAAATCTCTCACCCCACCTGTGGACAATAGCTTGAGGCTACTCCAGACTGAATCCAATCAGTCTTCAGGCAGAGGCGGTTTTCTGGAGGCTTTGAGTCTTTGCCTGATCTAATTAGTTAGAAACAGCAGTTTGGGTCCCTGCCACAAACACCATCCCGGACTGCTCAGTGAGGCAAAAGTCACTGGGATCCCAAGTGCTTGCAGATGACATCTGCAGGACTAGCTCAGAACAAAGTCAATAAAGGTATGAGACTCAAGGCAGAGTCCCCAAACACTGGACTACTAGGGGATTCAATCCATTGGACCTCAGGTTGCCCAGGGCCAGAAAGGGACAGTTACTCACATTCACCTACATTAGAGAAGCTCTCAAGAGGCTCAGGATAGACATACCAAAGGACCATACAACAACATCAGAGCAAAATCCAGCAAGCCCCACAAATAGTGGACCCCAAGCACCTGTATAACAGCTGATACTACAACATTGGGGTTGAACCTTACTGGCAGCAAGTCGGAGGGGAGATCCCTCCCACAAATGGGACATCAAAATTCAAGTTCCAGTTAAAACAGGAGAGCCCAAACAACACACACAAGGGACACCCCTAGAGCATCCAGCTTAAGGAAACAAAGAGACTACACCACTGGACCCTTCAAGACACTTTCTATACTAGTATAAGGCCATCTCACAAAGACTGGGAGCTAAAGCAGTTCTATCTAATACATAGAAGCAAATACAACAAGATAGCTAAAATGGAGAGACAGGAGAGAAACCAAGATGGTGGCATAGGTAAACACCTGAACTTGCTGCCTCACACAACCACTTCAAAACTACAACTAAAAGACAAAACGGACATCATCCAGAAACACGGGAAGGCTGGCTGAGTGGAAATTATACAACTAGAAGGAAAGAGAAAAGCACACTGAGACTTGGAGGAGAGGCAGAACTGCAGAAGTGAAATGCAGAGGTACAGAGGCGTGTGCACGGTAAGGGCTGGCAACTGAGTACGCTGTTGTCTTTTTCAATCAGTAGGGAGATACAAGCTCCCGACTGCTCTGAACTCCAATTCTGGGCGAGACTCTGGGGACCCAGACTCATAGGCGGAGAAACTGGACTGTCTGGCATCGGGTGGAACTCGAGGGTGGCTTTCTCTCAAGAGGTGCTTGCAACGATCATTGTTTCTGCACAGTGCTGCGGGACACAGAGACATGGGACCTCTTCCAGGCAGGGCTGACAGTCAGCCATTGCTGTTTGCTCCACCCTGGTGATTCCCTGAGACCCCACCCAATTTACAACCCCACCCAAGCTGTGCGCAGAGGCTTTTACATATGAATGGCCTGGCCCTTTGCAATCTGAAACCTAACATACTGCAGCTGGGTCAAAGAGCCCCAGAGCCTCCAAAAGAAGACCCAAGGCTTGACAGCAGCTTGCATTGTTTCACAGCTGGGCCTCATCTGGGCACCTCCAAACCCCAAACAAAGAGAAGGAATCTGCAGATCTCTCCGTAGCTCCTGCTGGGTGGCCTCAGGCAGAGGCTAAATTAGCACCTCCTTGGAGATCCAAGAGCCAGTGTACCCAGGGGTCAGAGTAGGACCATCCTACAGATCCATAAGGGACACACTTAGGGGCTGCCAGTGAGCACCAAAGCCCCACTGAAGCAAATCTTGCCCCATAAGGGTGTCTCCAGCACAGAAGTTCTCCCATCATAAACACAGCTGATCCTCACAACCAATTGGCCTGGAGGTCAATTCCTCCCAGTGATACCAACAACAAGTACTTCATGCCACTCCCTTCTGGCCTAAAGTGTTTCTATTGAGAAGTCAGTTGACATTCTAATTGAAACTCCTTTGAAGGTAATTTTCTGTCTGTCTCTTGCTGCTTTTAAGATTCTTTTTTGTCTTTAACATTTGCCATTTTAATTATGATGGGTTTATGTGTGAATCTCTTTGAGTTCATCTTGATTGGGACTCTGTGCCTCCTGAACTTGTGTGACATTTTCCTTCATCAGGTTGGGGAAGTTTTCTGTCATTATTTCTTCAAAAAGGTTCTCTGTTCCTTGCTTACCTCTTCCCCTTCTGGTATTCCCATAAGGTGAATATTGTTATGTTTCATGTTGTACCAGAGCTCCCTTAAGCTATCTTCCTGCTTTTTAATTCTTTTTTTTCTATTTGCTGCTCTAATTGGGTATTTATCTCTACCTTATCTTCCAAATCACTGATTCTATCCTCTTCTTTATCCATTCTACTTTTAATCCCTTCCAGTGTGTTCTTGATGTCAGATATATCACTCTTCATTTCTGTCTGGTTCTTGTTCATGGCTCTATTTTCCTTTTCATGTTGTTGTAATTTGCACTAAGTTCCTTAAGCATCTTTATAACCATTGCTTTGAAGTTTATGTCTGATAGGTTGCTTGCCTAATTCTTTTTCTGGAGATTCCTTGTTTTCTCTCATTTGGGGGTTGTTTCTTGTCTCTCTATTTTTTTTTTCTGATAAATTTTTATTGTTCAGATTATTACAGTTGTTCCTCTTTTTTCCCTCATAGCTCCCCTTCACCGGTTCTCACCCCACCCTTTGCCCTTACCACCCCCCCACACTGTCCTCATCTATAGGTGTACAATTTTTGTCCAGTCTCTTCCTACACCCCTTTCCCCTGAGAATTGTCAGTCCACTCCCTTTCTATGCTCCTGATCCTATTATATTCACCAGTTTATTCTGTTCATCAGACTTTTTATTCACTTGATTTTTAGTGTCACTTGTTGATAGGTATGTATTTGTTGTCACTTTGTTGTTCATAATTTTTATCTTTTCCTTTTTCTTCTTCTTCCTATTCTTAAAGAATACCCTTCAGCATTTCATAAAATACTGGTTTGGTGGTGATGAATTCCTTTAGCTTTTTCTTATCTGTGAAGCTCTTTATCTGACCTTCAATTCTAAATGATAGCTTTGCTGGGTAGAGTAATCTTGGTTGTAGGTTCTTGCTATTCATCAATTTGAATATTTCTTGCCACTCCTGTCTGGCCTGCATAGTTTCTGTTGAGAAATTAGCTGACAGTCTTATGGGTGCTCCCTTGTAGGTAACTAACTGTTTTTCTCTTGCTGCTTTTAATATTCTCTCTTTGTCTTTTGCTTTTGGCATTTTAATTATGATATGTCTTGGTGTGGTCTTCTTTGGATTCCTTTTGTTTTGGGTTCTCTGCACTTCCTGGACTTGTAAGTCTATTTCTTTCACAAGGTAGGGGAAATTTTCTGTCATTATTTCTTCAAATAGGTTTTCAATATCTTGCTCTTTCTCTTCTTCTGGCACCCCCATAATTCAGATGTTGGTATGCTTGAAGTTGTCCCAGAGGCTAGTACTTCCAGTACTATGTTGAATAAGAGTGGTGAAAGTGGATATCCCTGCCTTGTTCCTGATCTTAAGGGAAATGTAGTTTAGTTGTCTGGCACAGGGTAGGTTTAATAAGTACTTATTATATAAATGAAGAATGGTATAGGAGGTATTGAGATAAATCTAACTTTTCCCCCATTAAACTTATCTGGCAATAAAATAATTTAAAACATTTATGCAAAAAGTAAACAGTGTTATTTAAACAATAAGTTTTCTATGTTTTCCTATATAATAAAGGAAATATGCAAGTTGACCATCACACCAACACACAAGATGGCCACCCCCCTGTGCTCAAAGATGGCTGCCCCCATGTGGACACAAGATGGCCACCACAAGATGGCCAGCAGGGGAGGGCAGTTGTGGGTGATCAGGCCTGCAGGGGAGGGCAGTTAGGGGTGACCAGGCTGGCAAGGGAGGACAGATAGGGGTTACCGGGCCAACAGAGGAGGGCAGTTGGGGGCAACCAGGTCTGCAGGGAATGGCAGTTGGTGGGGGGGAACCCAGGCCTGCAGGGGAGGGCAGTTGGGGGGAACCAGGCCAGCAGGGAAGAGCAGTTAGGGGTGACCAGGCTAGCAGGGGAGGGCAGTTAGGGGTGACCAGGCCAGTAGGGGAGGGCAGTTAGGCATCGATCAGGCTGGCAGGGGAGTGGTTAGGGGGTGATCAAGCTGGCAGGCAGAAGCGGTTAGGGGCAATCAGGCAGGCAGGCAGGCAGGTGAGTGGTTGGGAGCCAGCCGTCCTGGATTGTGAGAGGGGTCCCAGATTGGATAGGGTTCAGGCTGGGCTGAGGGACACACACCCCATGCACAAATTTTGTGCACAGGGCCTCTAGTTGGTTTATAAAAATGCTATGGATTTTTGGGTGTTAATTCTGTATCCTTCTACATTTTTGAATTCATTTATTACTAAACCTAGTAGGTTTTTTTATGGAGTCTTTAGGGTTTTCTATGTACAGTATCATGTCATCTGTGAATAATGAGAGTTTTTCTTCCTCCTTTCCAATTGGGATGCCTTTTATTTCTTCTGCTTGTCTGATAGGTATGGCCAGGATTTCCAGAACTATGTTGAACAAGAGTGGTGAAAGAGGGCATCTGTCTTATTCCTGTTCTTAGGGTAAATGGTTTTAGTTTTTGCCCATTGAGTATGATGTTGGCTGTAGGTTTGTTATCTATGGCCTTTATGATGTTGAGGTATATTCCTTCTGTTCCCATTTTGCTGAGAGTTTTTATCAAAAAAAGGGTGTTGGATTTTGTTGAATGCTTTTTCTGCATCAATTGATATGTTCATGTGAGTTTTGTCTTTCAACTTCTTTATGTGCTATATCATGTCTATTGATTTGTGAATATTGTACCAGCCTTGCATCCCCAAAATAAATCCCACTTGGTCATGATGTATGAACTTTTTAATGTAATGCTGGATCTGGTTTGCTAAAATTTTGTTGAGGATTTGTCTATGTTCATCAGGGACATTGGCCTGTAGTTCACTTTCTTTGTTGTGTCTTTATCTGGTTTTAGAATTGGGGTGATGCTGGTCTCATGGAGAATTTAGAAGTGTTCCTTTCTCTTGAATTTTTTGGAATAGTTTGAGAAGTAGAGGGGTTAGTTCTTCTTTGAATATTTGGTAAAACTCCCCGGTGAATCTGTCTGGACAAGGGCTTTTGTTTCTGAGAGGTTTTTTATTGCTGCTTCAATTTCATCAGTAGTTATTGGTCTATTCAGATTTTCTGGTTCTTCCTGATTGAGTTTTGGAAGGTTGTATTTTTCTAGGAATATGTCCATTTTATCCTGGTTGTCCCATTAGTTGGAATAAAGTTGTTTGTAGTATTTTGTTACAATCCTTTGTATTTCTGTGGGGTCAGTTGTTACTTCACCTCTTTCGTTTCTGATTTTGTTTATTTGGGACCTCTCTTTTTGTTTCCTGGTGAGCTTGGCTACAGTCCATGAATCTTGTTTATTCTTTCAAAGAACCAGCTCTTGGTTTTATTGATCTTTTATATTTTTTGTCTCTATATCATTTATTTCTGCTCTGATCTTTATTATTTTCTTCCTTCTACTTGTTCTGGGCTTTTCTTGTTCCCTTTCTAATTCTTTATGTTGTAGTGTTAGATAACTTACTATCAGTTTTTCTTGTTTTCTGAAATAGGCCTGTAGTGCTATGAACTTCCTTCTCAGGACTGCAATCACTGGGTCCCATAGGTTTTGGATTGTTGTGTTTTCATTGTCATTTGTTTCCAGGATTTTTTTTCTTCTTTGAAATAAAAAAATATTCATTGTTTAATAGCATGCTATTTGGCCTCCATGTATTTGATTGTTTTTGAGCTTTTTTATTGTAGTTGATTTCTAGTTTCATGCCATTGTGATCTGAGAAGATGCTTGATAGGATTTCAATCTTCTTGAATTCGTAGAGACTTAGCTTGTGTCCTAATATGTGGTCTGTCTTTGAAAATGTCCCATGTGTACTTGAGAAGAATCTATATTCTGTAGCTTTGTGGTGGAATGTTCTGAAGATGTCAATTAGTTCCTATTTTCTAAAGTGTCATTTAGGATTGCTGTTTCCTTGTTGATTTTTTGTCTAAAAGATTTATCCAGTGATGTTAGTGGGATGTTAAAGTCCCCTACTATGATTGTATTGCTGTCAATTTCTCCTTTGATATCCTTCAGAAGTTTTTTTTTATATACTTAGATGTTCCGGTATTGGGTGCATATAGGTTTACCAGTGTTATAGTCTTTTGTTGTATGGATCCCTTTAGTGTTATGAAGTGGCTTTCCTTATTGCTTGTTATGTCCTTCACTTTGAAGTCTATTTTTTCAGATATAAGTATTGCTACCCCAGCTTTTTTTTTTTCTATTTGCCAGAAAAAAATGTTTCCATCCTTTCACTTTCAGTCTGTGTGAGTCCTTTCTTCTAAGGTGGGTCTCTTGTAGACAGCATATAGTTGGGTCATGGTTTCTTATCAATTCAGCTACCCTATGTCTTTTGATCGGAGCACTTAACCCATTTATGTTTAAGGTTATTATTGATAGGTATTTGTTTGTCACCATTTTTATTCTTTATGCCTCTGTTCCTTATACCCTTTCTATTTTTTTTTCTTTTTACAACAGTTCCTTTAGAATTTCTTGCATTGCTGGCTTGATGGTAATAAACTCCCTTAGCCTTTTTTTTGTCTGTGAAGGTCTTGATTTCACCTTCTATTTTGAATGATAGCCTTGCTGGATAGGGTATTCTTGGATTCAGTCCCTTTGCATCCTTTATATACTTCATTCCATTCCCTTTTGGCCTGATGTATTTATGTTAAGAAATCAGTTGATAGTCTAATGGGGAATCCCTTGTAGGTAACTTTCTGTCTCTCTCTGGCAGCCTTTAAGATTCTTCCTTTGTTGTTGATGTTTTCCAGTTTAATTACAATGTGTCTTGGTGTTCATCCTTTTGGGTTCAACTTGTTTGGGACTCTTCATGCTCTGTGGATTTGTGTAACTTTTTTCTTCCCAAAGTCAGGGAAGTTTTCTGTCATTATTTCTTCAAACAGCTTTTCTATTCCTTCTTCAGCTTTCTCTCCTTCTGGCACCCCTATTATGTTGATGTTTTTCATTTCATGTTATCTTGGACCTCCCTTAGACTCTCCTCCTGCTTTTTCTTTTCTTTTTTACAGTTGCTGCTCTGCTTGGGTGTTTTTCCACCTTGTCTTCTAACTCACTGATTTGGTCCCCAGCTTTTTCTAGTCTACTGTTGAAACCTTCCATTGTGTTCTTTATTGCAGCTATATCGTCCTTCATGTCCTCTTGATTTTTTACACATGTTGGTGAATTTCTCATCCAGCCTTTTGAGCATTCATGTAACCATTACTCTGAATTCTTTCTCTGACAAATTGCTTGCCTCCATTTCATTTCGTTCCTTTTCTGGTAATTCCTCCTTTTCTTTCATTTGGGGGTTGTTTCTTTGTCTCCCCATTTTTGCCTTTTGTCTTTTTAATTGTTTCTATGTATTAGATCAAACTGCTATGCCACCCAGATTTTCTGAATTGGTCTTATATAGTAGTTGTTTTGTGGAACCCAGTGGTGCAGTCTTTCAGGTATCCTGGGCTGGGTGTACCAGGAAGGCCCCCTACTTGAGATATGTGGATTCTCCTGATATAGTTGGGTTTTGAATGTTATTATCCCATTCATGGATGGAGTCTCCTCTCAGGGTGTCCAATTATGTAGCTCGCTCCCTACCATGTCATTCCAACCATTGGGGAGGTGCTGACCGAAGAGCACAAAATACAACAAGACAAGATATGACACAGAAGGAATAAAACATGAATGTACACAAGACACCTATAACCCCAATAAAAGTGATCACCAAAGAAAAGAGAATTAGGAAAAAGAAAAGAGAGAAAAAATGATAACAAAAGAAAAAAGAGAGAGAAAGAAAATGGGGAGAAAACACAACAAAACAAACAAACAAACCAAAAAGCACAAATAAAAAACACCCACAAAAATGGGGGGAGGGGCAGAATCTATAGATGCAGAGCTTAAATAAGGAAAATAAAATTAAGGAATTGGATGAACAAGGGAAGCACCACAGTTTAGAATAAAGGAGGGAGAAAAGAAATGAGAATATAAGAAGAAAAGAAAATAGACAAAATAACAAAAAAAATTTTTAAAGGAGATTAGAGGGGAGAATAGGTAGGCCTAAATTTATGAACTTAAGTTAAAAAATTAGGAGAAGAAAAGAGCGAGAGAAGAGAAAAAAAGGGAAAAAAATGAGTAGTGAAGAAAAAGATAAGAAAAAAGGAAATGGAGTAGGGGCAGGGAAGAGGAAATTAGATATATGAATAAACCAACAGAGACTAGAATAATAACACATCAATAAAGCAGATAAAGAAGATCAATTTTTAAAAAGGGGGAGAGAGAAAGGAAAGAGACAAACCAAACCAGGGAAAAGAGAAAAAAAAAAAAAAAAAAAAAAAAAAAAACAGAAAAAAAGAGAAGAGAGGAAGAAAAGGGTGCAAAAAATAAATAAAATTTTAAAAAATAAATAATTTTTAATTAAAATAAAAAGTGAATTGTTGTTCACTTCAGCCGAGTTTTAATGCTCCATGGGAGCTGGTTTAGGACCCCACTCTTCTGTCTGCCAATTCTGGGCTTCCTATTAGGTACATAAATCCTTACCACTGTCAGGTATGGTCTTTGGCTTTTAGCACCCTGCTTGAAGCTCCAAGTGATCCACCAGTCCTCCGCTTATATCTGTCTCTGCAGGCTTTGACTGCAAACAGGCAGGGCAAATCTGCACTCTTTGCCTGTCTGCCAGCTGTCAATCTTAATCACTCAAGCATCTATTTCTGACAGGGCTTCAAATGGGGTTGGTGCTGTTTCGCTTTCAGGGAATAAAGTGGGGGCGGGAGGAGGAGTTTCTCTGACCCAGAGCTACTCCTCTGTGAGTGGTCCAAAATATTACTCTGGCCTTGGTTGTTCAGAGGTCCTTATATGGAACCAATGGAGTTGGTTAGCAACCTGGAGATTTTATCAGTCTGGTTCCCAGAATAGCACGGGCCCCTCTTCCAATCCAGTCACTGACACATAAGCTTGGCCTCTGCCTTTGTTTCCTCTGTAAAGCTCAAAATGCAGGGTGTGGCAGGCTGTATCACCTTCCCTAAGGCTACTGGGAAGGGCTAGCTCTTCTGGGGAGAAATGGCCGCTTAGGTTTGGAACCTTAAGTCCCAGTGCTGGACTCCTGGCTACGGCTCCCTGCCCTGCTTCCCTCCCCAGCCTCTTCTCGGGCACCTCAAGTCTGTGCCTCCCCCTACCCTGAGCCAAAGCCTCGGGTGAGTAATTGCAATTGAAAAGTCCTGTGTTCTGAGTTTAGAGAATAAAAACAAAGATAAAGCAAAACAAAAACAACAATGAAATCTCAGCTTTCTCTACCCCCAGCACCAGGCTGCTTTCCCCCTTTCGCAGGGCCACCTTTTGCAGGGCAGCCTATTGCGGCTGTGGTCCAGAATCCTTAGCTGCCAGCAGCCCTGTGGCTTTTGCTTTGAACCGTTGGAAATTAAGCCTGCTGCCAAGGACGAGGCCTTGGTGAAACGCAGCTTCCTCCTCTCCCTCTCAGCCCACTGGCCTGCTGCCCCTCTCAAGCCCACTTCCCCATTCCTACCCGTCTCCAGGTGTTTTCTGTCCTTCCTTCTTGTAAGTTGTCTCCTCAGCTATGCTTAATTTGTTCATTCTGGGCGGATGTTCTCCTATTTAGTTGTATTTCCAGTCTGGCCCTGGGATGGGGTGCACGACACATCTACCTATTCGACTGCCATTTTTTCTTTCTCCTCCTATTACTTACTTTTTATTGCTGGTTTAAATTGATACAGATTATCCTTGCACTTTGAGCAGGAGTTTCTCATTTGAAGTTTTGGAAACAGTTTTAGGTCTTAACTTGGAAAGATATTAATCTACCCTTTTGTTGTTTTCAAAAAATCCAAATAGAAGTGATTATATCTAAAAAGAAAAAAAAACAGGATTCAAATAAATAAAATCAGAAATGAAAGAGGCAATATAACAACAGACACCACAGAAATACAAAGGATTGTAAGCAAATACTATGAACAATTATATGTCAACAAACAGGACAACCTGGGTGAAATGGAAAAATTCCTAGAAACATGCAATCTTCCAAAACTCAATCAGAAAGAATCAGAAAACCTGAGTAGGCCAATAACAACTGATAAAATTGAAGCAGTAATTTAAAAACTTCCTGGGCCAGATGGATTTACAGATGAACTTTACCAAATAGTCGAGGAAGAACTAACACCTATCTTCCTCAACTATTCCAAAATATTTAAGAGGAAAGAACACTTCCAAGCTCTTTTTATGAAGCCAGCATTATTCCAAAATCTAATTCCAAAATCAGATAAAGACACTACAAAGGAAGAAAATTACTGGCCGTTATCCTTGATGAACATGAATGCTAAAATCCTCAACAAAATATTAGCAAATCAGATCCAGCAATATATTAAAAAGATCAGACACCATGATCAAGTGGGATTTATTCCAGGGATGCAAGGCTGGTACAATATTCTCAAATCAATAAGTGTAACACATCACATAAACACATTGAAAGAGAAAAATCACATGATCATATCAATAGACACAGAAAAAAGCATTCAACAAAATCTAGCACACTTTTTTGATAAAAACTCACAATAAAGTAGGAATAGAGGGATCATACCTCAACATAATAAAGGCCATATGTGACACCTCCAGCCAAAATCATTCTCAATGGGAAAACACTAAAAGTGTTTTCCTTAAGAATAGGAAGAAGACAAGGATTCCACTTTCACCACCCTTATTCAACATAGTCCTAGCCACAGCAATCAGAGAAGAAGAAGAGATAAAAGCATCCAAATTAGAAAGGCGGAAGTAAAACTGTCATTATTCGCAGATGACATGATATTGTACATAGGAACCCCTAAAAACTCCACCAGGAAACTACTAGACTTAATAAATGAATTCAGCAAAGTAGCAGGATACAAAATCAACATCCAAATTGATGGCATTTTTATACACCAATAATGAACTCTCAAAAGAGAAACTAAATAAGCAATCCCATTTACCATTGAACAACAGCAACAAAATAGATACTTAGGAATAAACTTAACCAAGGAAGTAAAAGACCTATACTTGGAAAACTAAGAAATAGAGGGAGATAAAAACAAATGGAAGCGTATACCACAAGCATGTCAAACTCAAAAGCTAACACCGGCCATATAAACAAGGTTTAAGTTTATATGGGCCACAAAAAAACAAAAGCTTCAATTTTCATAGAAACGTAGGTTTATTTTGATAGAGACATGCTGAATACAAAGGGCTGAAATAAATGAGTAATCATTAACATAAAATAATAGAACACTTTAATAAAAATTGATATTTCTTTTTTAAACATTAACTTACCAGACACTAAATAACTGCACAAATTAATAAGCATAACACAAATAAACCTATTTTTCTTGTTCTCTGAAAGCGAAATATTCCTGTTGTGCACACCAAACAAGTCAGTCCAAGACTAATGATGTGGCAATTGGCTGCTAAAATATTTGCTGCTAGTATTAGTGGAGAGAAATGGTGTGCCTATACATAAGGCGCATAAGGGAAATGAATGCAACATGATTGTAGTAATCAGTCATTAGCGAATGTTGTAGTTCATTATTAATAATTATGTATAACAGGATATTGTAAAAATTAAGTTACAAAATTTTTATTAAAAAATTTCTTACATACCGTTATATTGGCTGGGCTGCAGAAATATTCATTGTGGGCCACATGCGACCCGCGGTATACCATGTTCATAGATTGGAAGAATTAACATCATTAAAATCCCTATACTACCCAAAGCAATCTACAGATTCAAAGCAATCCCTATTAAAATACCAATGGCATTCTTCACAGAGCTAGAATACATACTCCAAAAATGTATATGGAATCATAAAAGACACCAAATAACTGCAGCAATCTTGAGAAAGAAGAACGAAGTAGGAGGGATCACAATACCGGATATCAAACTATACTACAAAGCCATTGTAAGCAAAACAGCCTGGTACTGGCACAAGAACAGGCATATAGACCAATGGATCAGAACACAGACCCCAGAAATTGAACCACACCATTGTGGTCAATTAATATTTGACAAAGGAGTCAAGAACATACAATGCGGTAAAGACAGTCTCTTCAAAAAATGGTGCTGGGAAAACTGGATAAACACATGCAAAAAGATGAAACTAGACCACCAACTTACACCATATACAAGAATAAACTCAAGGTGGATAAAAGACTTAAATGTAAGGCATAAAACCATAAAAATCTTACATAAGAACATAGGCAGTAAAATCTCAGACATCTTATGTAGCAATATGTTTATGGATATATCTCCTAGGGCAAAGGAAACTAAGGAGAAAATAAACAAATGGGACTACATCAAAATAAAAAGCTTCTTCACAGCAACAGAAACCACCATCAAAATGAAAAGGAAACCCACTGAATGGGAGAACATATTTGGCAATGATATATCTGATAAGGGGTTAATATCCAAAATATATAAAGTACTCCTACAACTCAAGAAAAGGAAGACAAACACTCCAATTTAAAAATGGGCAGAGAAATGGCATGCAGTACTCAAGGTAATGGAAAGCAAGGATCTGAAACCAAGATTACTATATCCAGCAAGGCTATCATTCAAAATAGATGGTCAAATAAAGAGCTTCCCAGAAAAAAAAAAAAAAAAAATCTAAAGGAGTTCATCACCACCAAGCCAGCATTACAAGAAATGTTAAAGGGACTGCTGTAAGGGATTGCTGAGAAGAAGAAACAGAGAGAAAAACCTACCATACAGAATTAAAATGGCTACAAATAAGTACCTCTCAATAATAACCCTAAATGTAAATGGATTAAATGCTCCAATCAAAAGGTGTAGGGTAGCTGAATGGATACAAAAACATGACCCAACTATATGCTGTCTACAAGAGACCCACCTCAAAACAAAAGACACACACAGGATGAAAGTGAAGGGTTGGAAAAAAATTTTCCATGCAAATACAAAAGAAAAAAAAAAGCTGAAGTAGCAATACTCATATCCGACAAAATAGGCTTTAAAAGCATCATGCTAAGCAAAATAACCCAGTTGGAGAAAGATAAATATAAGATCTCATAATATCATTGTGGGATATAATGAACAACATAAATTGATGAACAAAAATAAAGCCAGAGGGGAACAAAAATATACTAGAATATAATAGAAGTAATCCTGTTATTTGCAGATTTTTAACATTTCTTACAACTTTTGTGATATTATACTATGTAAGTATAGTTTTGGTAATATATTTAAAATCCTTTTATTCTTGAAATATTAATGTTTATTGCATGTAATATTATTATATGTAAGATTTTAAAAAATGGGCAGAGGATCTGAATAGACATTCTTTCAAAGAGGACATAGAAATGACCAAGAGACACATGAAAAAATGCTCAAAGTCACTAATCATTAGAGAAATTCAAATTAAAACCACAATGAGATATCACCTCACACCTGTCAGAATGGCTATCATCAAAAATCAACAAACAACAAGTGCTGGCGAGGATATGGAGAAATGGAACCCTAGTTCACTGCTGGTGGGAATGCAGATTGGTGCAGCCACTATGTAAAACAATATGGAGTTTTCTCAAAAAATTAAAAATGGAACTTCCTTTTGACTCAGAGATCCCACTTCTGGGAATATATCCTAAAACTCCCAAAACACCAGTCAGAAAGAATATATGCTCCCCTATGTTCATAGCAGCATTATTTACAATAGCTAAGATTTGGAAACAGCCCATGAGTCCATCAGTAGATTAGTGGATAAAAAAAAGCTATGGCACATTTACACTATGGAATACTATGCAACTGTAAAAAAAAGGGATATCTTACCCTTTGGGACAGCATGAATAGACCTGGTAAATATTATGCTAAGAGAAATAAGACAAACTGAGAAAGACAAATATCACATGATCTCACTTATTTGTGAAATCTATTGAACAAAATTAATTGACCAACAAAATAAGACCCGAAGCAGGGAGGCATGGAACAGACTGACATACCTCAGTGTGGGCTTGGGGAGACAATAAGAGATAAACCAAAGAATTTATATACTTACTAGAGGCCCAATGCACAAAATTCATGCATGGGGGATCCCTCAGCCCAGCCTTACAATCCGGGACCCCTCGGGGGGTGTCTGACTGCCAGGCCCAAACCGGCAGTCAGACTTCACTCTCGCAATCCAGGACCCCTCACTCCTAACTGCCCACCTGCTAGCTCCTTACCACTTGGCTCACCGCTCCTTAGCACTGCTGCAGAGGTGGGAGAAGCTCCCACCACCACCACTGTGCTCACCAGCCGTGAGCCCTGCTTCTGGCTGAGTGGTGCTTCCACTGTGGGAATGCACTGTCCACCAGGGGCAGCTCCTACTTTGAGCATCTGCCCCCTGGTGGTCAGTGAGCATCATAGCGACCAGTCATTCTGGTCATTCCGGGCGTTCCGCCGTAACGGTCGCTGGGCTTTTATACATATAAATATGCACAGGCTGTGGACACAAGCAATAGGGTAGTGAAGACCTAGGAGGGTGGGTAGGGGCTGGGAGAAGGGGAGAAAGGGGGAAATAGGAAATATCTGTAATACTATCAACAGTGAAAGATATATTTTGAATTTCTTTTTCATTAAAAAAAGAAAAGTTTAAGTGAAACCCTTGTTGTCCTGAATTTGAATTAGAAATATCAATATGAACTCGTAAATTAGTCTTACTTTCTTAGGTTTATCCACTGAAAGAGCCTTGAAACCAAGACCAGCCCAGATGCAAATGGCACACCTATCAGCCAGAATATAGTTTCAAAATACCACTCTCAGGAACCAGGAATTCTTAGATAATTGGCCAATTCAAGATCTGGGACTACATAATTATAAAATAGATTTGAATATATTTTAATATTTTTTAATATACTTAAGGAAGTTCTCAAAGACAACTGAGTTTATGACCAGAGGACTCAAGAACCAAATTATAGAGGCTCCTGCTAGCCGTTGATGGGACATCAGTGAGCATCAGGAAAAAGAATAACTACCATAGATTGAATGAAACACATCACATATGCTAAATTCACCCATTTATAAATTGTAATAATAATAAACTAATAGGTCACCATTAAAGAATGTTAGAGGAACCAACTCATTGTTCTGAAAACTGATAGATAAAAGAATCAAGCATTTACTAACAAAGAAGCTGTACCACTGGGTAACGGAAGAGTAATGGCTAGGGCATGGTTGGGGAAGGGGAGGAGTCTTTAGAAAAAACTCCAGCTAATATAAGAAGAGATAATAGAATAGAATCAGCATTTTTCAACCCTGAATGAATTAGAAGATCTGGACTTTGCTCATCAGTGGCTGCTGACATCCCCAAAAGACAGGCGATTATACAATTTCTAAGAAGTAGTCTAACCAAAAAAATCAAACCTGCACCTGTTAAAGCCTCTTCTAGATCCAACTTCCATTTTACAGGAAATACAGAAGCCAGAGGAGCATGTTTAAACTGTCCCATGGAGATGCAGTCAGCAAAATCCTGACCATGGAGAACTCTGCCAGACAAATGACTCAGTGCAGGGGGAGAAAGCTCAGAAGAGGGGAACCTATTGATTAAAAGGCATATCAGTCAACTGCAGTGTGCAGATCTGATGTGGATCCTGATTTTTTTAAAAACTATTAAAATTTTATGAAATTTACAAGATAAGTGAAAATAGGAACACTGACTATCTACAGGGGTGGGCAAAAATCAGTTTACAGTTGTGAGTATGCAAAAGTCTATTCTTGTATTATTATTTATTAACTAGAGGCCCTATGCATGAAATTCATTCAAGGGTCTTGGCCCCCACCATCACGGCGGCTGCCTCTGCCTCGGCCCCCACTGCCGCAGCTTCATTGGAAGGTCATCTGGAAGGATGTCCAGAAGGACATCCAGTCTAATAAGCATATTATGCTTTTGTTATTATAGATTATTGTATTATTTTCCATACAAACAACTGTAAACCTACATTTTCCCCACCCCTGTATTTAAAAACAATAAGAAATTGCCCTGGCTTATGTTACTCAGTGGTTAAACCTGAACCAAAGGGTGGCAGGTTTGATTCATAGCCCTGGTCGGAGCGCATATGGGAGGCAGACAATGTATGTGTCTCTCTTACATCAATGTTTTTTTTTTCTCTCTCTCTCCCCACTCCCTCTCTCCTTTCCACTCTCTTTATAAAAATCAATGGAAAAAATATCCTCAAATGAGGATTAACAAAAAATAAAATAAAAACAATAGGAACTATGTATTATTACTTTCTAGGTGTGATAATGGTATTGTGGTAATTTTTGGTGGCTGTTGTTAATCCTCACCTGAGGATATTTTTTCCATTGATATTTTTTTTTTGTCTTTTAGAGAGAGTGGAAGGGATCAACTCTGCAACCTTGGTATGTGCCCTTGACCAGAATCTAACTCACCACACTTTGGTGCATAGGCCAACACTCTAACCACTGAGAAACACTAGCCAGGGTGGCATTGTGGTAATTTTTATGGATTCCTTATGTTTTAGAGCTACAAACTGAAATATTACAGAAGACATGATACGATGTCTACATTTGCTTCAAAATAATCCAAGGAGTGGACGTGGGTGGGTGTAGCTGGGACATGACTTGAATGATTTGATGGGTGTTGAAACTGGTTGACAGATGCATAAGAGTTTGTTTGAATACTGTCTCCTTTTGAAGATGTTTGAAATTATTCATTGGTTGTCCTCTGCAGTGTGCTGAGCTAATAGACTGCCAAGAAATCTAACCTCCTCCCTTTGTGCCCATGCAGTGCTCCAAGAGCTGCCAGGGGGGCTTCCGGGTCCGTGAAGTACGCTGTCTGTCAGATGACATGGCCCTAAGTAATCTCTGTGACCCTCAGTTGAAACCAGAAGCGAAAGAATCCTGTAACCCTCAAGACTGTGTCCCTGAAGTCGGTAAGTAGGGATCCCTATCCTGGAGTAAAGATTCATCTTTGTTAAGCTCTGTCATATTCTCTGGTGTGAAATGCCACATCCAGCTGGAGTACAGGGGTCAAAGTACTTTTGGTATGTTAAGTTTATAAGCATGGATGGTGATCTAAGCCACCCTCCAAAAGATCAACTTAAATGGAAATTGACTATAATGGTAATGCATTCAGAGACTTGGTTCCATCATTCTTAAGGTCAGAGTAGTGAGATTTCAATGTCATGTTTAAGAAAAAGAAAAAGCCTTATCTGGTTTGGCTCAGTGGATCCCAGGTTCAATTCCAGTCAAGGGCACATACCACAGTTGCAGGCTCCTCCCCAACCTGGGCCTGGTTGGGGCACATGCAGGAGGCAACCAATCAATGTGTTTCTCTCACATCGATATTTCTCTCTCTGTCTTTCCCTCTCTCTTCCACTCTCTCTAAAAACCAATGGGAAAATATTCTCAGTTAAGGATTTTTAAATAATAATCTACATATATAAAAGGCTAATATGCAAAGTGTCCCCTCTGGAGTTCGACTGGGAGTTTGATCACTCACTATGGTGTGCACTGACCACCAGGGGGTGGCATGGAACATGGTGGGTGGGCAGCAGCGGCAGGGCGCTGAGGGAGCGAGGGAAGTAGGAGGTAGGGAGGCGGGGAGGCAGGGAATCTGATCAGCCCTGATCACTGGCCAGGCCTAGGGACCCTACCTGTGCACAAATTTCCTGCACTGGGCGTCTAATAATAATAATAAAGAAAAAGAAAAATGCAAGCTCTTAGTGCACACCCACACTCCATCAGCAATAGGCAGCAGGACCAGGATGGAGAGCCCTCACCTCGCTTTCTCTCCCCAGTAGTCCAGGTTGCCCCCTCGTGCTCAGATCATTTTGTTCTCTTCTGCTACAGATGAAAGCTGCAAGGACAGATACTACAACTGCAATGTGGTGGTGCAGGCCCGCCTCTGCGTCTACAACTACTACAAGACTGCCTGCTGTGCCTCCTGCACTCGCGTGGCCAACAGGCACCCGGGCTTCCTGGGGAGCAGATAACACCCCTGCACCTACCCAAGAGGCAGAGCAGCGAGTCTGTAAGAGGGTGACTGGCAGGCTGCTGATCCACCAGGGGCTCCCTGGCCCAGGGCACTGCCAGCCAATTTGGTCACCAGCCCCGTCTTCAGTAAAGTGTACACGCAATGCCCAGGCGCAGAGCCATGGCTCTGAGCATCACCATCAACTGAATTTCCCTCCTTGGGAAACCTGGCAACCTCTAACAGTGCTCTCTGAAAACCAGTCAGGGGGGCGTGCAGGCAGCTCTCAGCCAACCTCTCCTGGGACTTTCTAAGGCAGCCCTGACTGGGCACTGCCTCCCCCAGGGTGCTATTGGCCTTTCCAATATCAGCACCCCCTGGAGAGTCAGAGGAGGCAGCACCCCTACCCCAGGGCCCCACGGAGCCTTGCTGAGATGCTGGCATCCCTGTTACCTCAGCCCCGCTGTGCCTCTCCTCATTCTCAAAGACATTAGGTTGTTTGCCTGCATCATGACACAAACATCTCATGTCATGCAGTGCTTTATTGTTTCACAGGTATATTCACAGATATTAATTCATTAGCAGCTTACAACACCCAAGAAGGGTGTTGTCCCCATTGTATCAGCAAGGAAACTGAGACTCATTGACCTCCCAGCCATATTCACCTGTTCAGTGGCAGAGCTGAGTCCCAACCCCAATCTGACCACAAAACCCTCACCCCAAGGACTGTACAGAAGTCTTAGGTCTGCAGGATGTGCTTCATTTCAGACCAAGAGTGAGAATTTCCTAATTAGCAAACGAAACCCAGGTCTTTGAATTCTTCCCTCCAGCCAAAGGTCAAAACTTTATCCCAGCATTAGTTGTTTCAGAAGTCTGTTTCCACCAATCCCTTCCCCCACAGTCACAGGCCCTCATCACAGGACTCTACAGCTTTTGTTAAGCCCTGTCCTTAAAGGAACTCTCCCCTGAGACCATAAAGGCACTGGGTATCACAGTCATTGCCTGAAATTCTGACTTCATTCCCCAGTGAGATGTTTCCCCTGGAACCGGAAGTCAAGGTCCCTTGGCCACAAGAGTCCCTTTCTAGTCCCAGAGCAGATTTCCAGAGCTGTGTGCTCAGCCCCTCCTCAGCCACCCTCCTGGGCTGTTCTCCACACATGCCTGGTGGAAAGCGTAATCAACCCACACCAGCAAAAACCTCGTTTCTATTAGAAAGAATCTTTTGGTCTTTTTGGTTTGATTTATGGATTTCTCTCTATTACTTCAAATCCTTTTTTTCTCACCCAGGACTGACAACCCATGTCCCCGCCCCCCTCCCAGACATGAGCACTAAGACCTACATTAATGGAGCCAGTCTGGGAGGAGGGGCTGTGAGCTCCAGTGACAGTTGCACCAGAGGGCTCTTCCCTGACTCACCTCACCTAACTCTGTAGTTCCAGAGCCTGTGGGGGTCGGTAGGGGGTGGGGGTACAGTGCCTATTGAGAGATGAACTCTTTGGAAAATCCATTAAGAAGAAGAAAATATATGTATATATTTTTTCTTTTACCCATTAAGAAAAGTACCAGGCTAAACAAGTTGTAAGCTCTTAGTACTGTGGTCCTGGGCCCATTTCCCTTTTATAGCAAGCCTTAGCAATTGAGTTTCTCCCATGAGCCATTTAAACCAGAAATCTGCTAATTAGATGATCACTTGCCGTTTTTGTAAGCAATATCACCAGTTAGGTCTGACACACTCTATTAGGTTCCCACTACCCTTGAGTTTTTAGGAATTCTCTTTGGCTTTCCTGTGGCTGTCCTCTTCCTGGGGAGCCCCAGCACCACTTCCCAGAAGCACCCCCATCTCTCCTGGTTCTTATGGGACTCGTGCAGAGAAGCAGGCGGGAAGAGGCCTGGCTCCTTCTGCCACCAAGTGTATCAGTGATTTCATCCAGTGTCCCCCCGCCCCTTCCTTTCACTAGAAGCTTTTTGCTTCTAATCACAAGGGGAGTTTGTCCTTGACGCAGCTGCTCTCAGAGCTGCTGAACAAGGCAGCCATCTGCAGGAGTCCTTAGAAGAGGCTGTCTTCACACATTGGAGGACAGGGTGGACCAGTGGATGGGAAAGCAGGAAGGCTGATTTCAGCTCAAATTAAGGGAAAACTTTGTAGCCATACAAGCTGCCAACAGAGGTGTGGCATCACTTATGAGTGCGCTCTCCATCCTAAGTGGGACTCTGTCGCGTAGGAGGTGAACATCCCAGTTCCTTCCACCCAGGATTCTCATGATGCACTGGACAACGATGGCTTTGTCTCTGACATCTGACAATGTCCGTGTCTCCCAAATGTTCCCTAACATTTCTTTAAAGCACAGCGATCCTTCCATGATAATGGCCATTGTGGAATTGGGTAGGGTGGATCTCATGACTTTGTAGGGAGCGGGCGGAAGTACCTAAACTCGGAGGCTTTATTCTCTTCCAACAAATAGCTGAGCTATTCTTGGAATTTATTTATCTCTGGAATTGTTATAAATTACTAGAACAGGGGTTTTATTGGTTTATTTGTCTTAGAAATCCAATTTTTACTAATTTCCTACCTTCTCGTGTCAGCATCCAAATGCCTTTGTCCTTAGCACAGCACATCAGATAAGTCACTTGATATTTCCAGTGACCACATGCCTGTGCAGGGAGTCTAAGGAAAGCTCACCTTTTGATGGCTCCCTCCCTCCAGATGTGTCTCTTCCCTTTTATAGCAAGCCTTTTGCGTTTTCTCCCTTTCCTGGACCCTATGATTCCGCCTTCTCCTCTCCATTATTTGCCACTCCCTTCTCAGTCCTCTCCATGTTCCATTAACTAGCCACAATGCAAAACTGAAATTTACATTTGATAGTGCTTTTTTTTTTTTTTCCTGTGTACTGGATTGCCTCATTCTCTGCTCTGAATTTTAAAATTAGGGAATTTAAGCTGTTATCTGTTTTTCTCACAATCAACAGAGCTCTAAACAGAAATAGTTTCTCTGCCCTCAGGGACCTGCAGTGTGACAGGAGCTCTCTGAGCTGTACCTAACTGTTCCTTTGCCTTATTTCTCTGGTCAAGGGTTCTTTTGCGTTTTCCTTTTTCATTTCCTTGAATATGTATCATTTAGATATCCTCAGAGTGTTCAATATTCATCACTCTTTTTCCTTTAAACCAAATGGCTTTATAGACTAATGAAAAGTGGGAAGCAAGCTTAATTTATTTCCATGCAATTGTGTGGCAAAGAGAGAAATCCAGATATTACTAATATTACTAGTATCATCCTAAGCCAATGTCTTTTTTTTAATATGGCCATTTTAGAGTTTAAATATCAGTTCTTTAATGTGGAAGAAGACACGAATATAAGTGGTAAAAAGAAATAGGGCTTACCTAAAAGCAGGCTTCATACTCAAACCTGAAGGAACCTATGCCAGCATGGCAGGTGGGGGCCAACATTTGATCCATGCTGTGTGAAACATTGTCAATGTTACTGAAGGGGGGAATAGTGCCTTGCTAGTGAAATTTGTAGATGGCAATGGCATTGGCATTGGAGAACTAATAGCGTGGGTGGCAGGTTCTGGACCCAAAATGATCTGGGAGACTATTGACCAGGGAGCAACATATAGTCCTAGTTTTTTTAAAAAAATACTATACAAGTATAAGGTGTGGACGATATAAGAGTTTTGGTTGACTAAGCTCAGTGTGAGTCAGGAAAGTGGGATGGAACCACAAAAAAATTAAACAGAAAACACTTGGGCTACATAAGGAGCAGACGTTGGTGAGCGCATGCCATATTGTGGGGAATGTCAGCTGTGTGTAACATTCAGCTGAGCATGCCCAGTCCTGATGAGCGGTGCAGGCTGTTCAAAACAGGGAAAAAGACTTTATGAGAATGTTTAGCCTGGAGTCCTTGGGATAGCTATCCAGGAACAGTAGATAAAACTACAGGGAGGCAGATTTCAACTCTTGCAGAAGAACCAGCTTTCTGAAAATTAGAGCATTCAGGAGGTAGAGCCTCCCTGGCTCGTGATGGCTGACCTGTCGCTGGTGGTCTGAGCAGAGGTTGAATGGCCCTTTGTCAGGGATGCTGGAGAGGGGATTCAAGCACCCAGCTGGGGCAATATGACTTAAGATCCTTACCAAGTCTGGGTTTGGGTGACTCTATAAGTAGAACAGCTTTAAATGATTCTCCAGGTCTGGGATGGCCAGTGCAGGCACGCCTACTTCCCATTCTTGTGTCTGCAATTTGGACCCTATGTCACACCCCTAGAAAACTGGTCAGAGCTGCCCTGACTGGTCCTGCTTTGTAGACGAGTAACCAAACGTCCCGATGGACAGTTCCATGCCTAGGGTCACATGCCTTGATGGCGGCAGAGCCTCTACTAGACTAGGACCCTCTAATACCATCTCTCTTCTTCAATTCACCTTCCTTTCCTGCACCTTTGCTGGAGCAAAGTAACCCTCTCCACCCGGAACAGTCCCACTTGCAGGTTACAGTGGGAGCCTTCCTCCGTGCTGAGGAACGTGACCATGAGAGGCTGGGAACTTCCAACTACCTTCCTCACATGCCATCTTCCAGACGTGAGCCCTTCGCCTCAATGAGAGGAAAGCCATCCTGTTACATAAACTAACCGCACCTGCCTTGACCACCAGGCCCCCACCATTCAGTTTGACAGAAGGATATACTTTGTTATAACTTATTATTTGTTCTTTGTAAATACAAGATGTTTATAGGAAATGTGTATTCTGAACTCTATTGGCAGAATGAGTCACTACACCAAAATAGTTCTCTTATTTAGAATAAGTTAATTTTAAAGGGACCTAATAGGTATTTATTTACATATGCAATCCACATTTGTGTAAAATCATTTGATCCTGCTAACCCAGCTTCCTGGAAAGTTGCTACACAACATCTTACCCTAAGTCCATAGTTATGATTTAGTACACTGATTAGTCAAACTCCTTGGGTCTAAAGATCGAATATAAATTACGTGGCTTTTCGACTTGCTCGGGGCTTTTTCCCCCTGGCATTGTACCCATCTATATTGCCACCTTTTCATCTTAAATATTATATTTGCTCATATGATATGCCCTCTCTTCATGCCCAAACACTTGGAAAAGGAAATATGAGGGTCTCTCCCTTCTCCCTTGTCTCACCTCCTTCATGAGAGTCGGGAGGCTCGGTGAGAGGCCTGGATGAAGCAGTCTCCCTCCCTGCAGGGCCCGGGGGGCATGAAGATGCATTTACTGACTGCCCTGTTTCCAGGCCCCCTGGTCACTGCTAAGTGGGGGCTCTGGGCTTTCCTATCAACTAACTGCATAGTCAGGAGCAAAGAGCCCCCTGAGTACTCCACTAACCTGTGTCACCTTGTGGTGTTAAATTATTGTTTAAAGAGGTGGAATGTGAAGGTTAATTATATGAGTAAATACAGTCTGTTTTCTCTTCAGCAAAAATGACAACTATTTTTGTGTATGACTAATTTATTTTTATTATTGTAAAAATACAATAAACTGGTTAAGAGATCAGCTTTGTTAACACATTTGTGCTCACATTGCTTTAAACAGCCCCCTCTACAAAGAAGAACCGAGCCCTTTAGCGGTGGGTTGGCTTGTCAGACTTGGGTTCCAGGCGCTCTGTGGGTGGCTGGGCCACTTAGAGAACAGGGTCCACCTTAGATACAAAAGCTGTTAGCCTGTGGTTTGTGCAAGTCCTCAGTTTGGCTGTGTGTGAGGATCACCCGAGGAGCTTAAGATAACATAGTCAGGAAAGTGGCCACCCCCGGATGGACCTTTTCTGGTCTCTTTTTAAAGGTCCCTCAGGCAGGAGAAAAGGTGAGGCCCACTGTACCATTCAGTGTGACTCCATCTCCCAACTTGACTAAAACTTCTTCCAACTTCCCTCGGGCTGACTTCACCTTGGTCGTGAGTTTAGCAAAGTGTTTGACAGGATCTTTCAGGTTATCACAGTGTGTAATAAAGTGAAATATGACTTAGACTATGACACCTGTGGAAAGTCACCCTGGCCTAGATCTCTAGTGGAGTGCCTACGAGCTCTGTCCCGACTCCATCCTGCACAGCATTTCATCAGTAACTCTCAGAAACTTATTCTTATGCCTGAAATGCGCTTCCCACCCCTCCCACCCACCTTTTTCCTGCCTAGAAAAATCTTCATTTACTCTCTTTTCAATTGTGGTAAAATTCACGTAACATAAAATTCATTCATTTACTCATCTTAAAGTGTACGATTCAGTGGTGTTTAATGCATTCCGTGATGTGCAACCTGCTGTACAACAGTTTCATTATCTTCAGATTCCGTCTATTCTGCAATACCCAAATGGTGCTGAGCACTCTCACACATTCTATCTTGTTGACTCTTGACACCGACACAAAGTTAGATAATTATCCCCTTTGATAAATGAGAATTCAGAGCGGTTTGGTGCAGCTGCCACTTGGTGGCACCAGATTTCCACAGTCAGCTTCCCCAGAGGCGGTGTGTTTCCCCAGCGCCAGCCCCCAGGGCCTGGCATGCTCATGGTCCAAGCACATGTTAGTTCCAGTCTCTTTCTCCACACCAATTCCAATCATTGGACAACGGCTGCATGAGCACTGGATGGGTGCTTAGCTGTTGATGACACGTCTGGCGCGGTTTAGTTTTACCAAGCTTGGTATGACCAACTTGATCAGACTGCATTTGAAGATATGAAATCACCATCCAGAGGGAGGAAATGAGCCTTCTCTGTTCTTGGGACCAGACCCAGCTGGATCCCTTGGTCTCCAGTTCAAGGGACCACACGCCATACAGGTTGATTGAACTCCAAGAAAGAGCCCAGAGATGGTGGTCAGGATGGTGATTGGAATTGGGGTGTCTGGAAGGGAAACTGTCTTCAACCATCTTCAGAAATCTCCAGCACTATCAGGACAGCGACAAGGACCTGGAAACTACAGCAGATCAGCAAAGAGAAGGGGCAGGGAGTCAGACTTGGTTCAGATAAGATGTTCCTGTAATAAAGAGCCACTTAGAGAACAGGGTCCACCTGTGAAAGTTGGGAAAAGGTATTTTGAGAGACTGTGAGATCCTAAAAAAAACACATTTGGGCAGAGGGAAAATTTGAATATAGACTGAAGTTAGGATGACACAGTGGAATCATGTAAAACTTCTTGGAAATGGTGACTGGTGTCCAGTAGAGCAGGAGTGTGTGCTGCTGCAGTCTTGAAGGTCAGAGGCCCTGGTGTCTGCAATTCACTCTCCTGGCAGCTGGCACCGTCGCTGTGTAAGCGCCCCTCTGTGGGTAGACAGGATGCATGCAAATAAGGTGAACACACTGGTGGATACGAGCAAAGGGCATGTGTGTTCATTACACTACTCTTTACTTTTCCAAGGTTTCACATTTTCTAAAATAAAAATTGGGGGGATAAAGTACAAATAAGATAGAATTAAGAGAACTAACTTTTTTTTTCAGTTTTCACATTTGTCTAATGACCTAATCACCTGGAGTGCTCCTCAACACCCCTGAGCTCTCTAAGGGTGCACACACACCATTGCTCCTCTTACCCATGGTGCCTTGTGCAGCTGTGTGTCTGGCACCTGGACACATGCAGGGCATCCACAGAGGCGAGCACAGCGTAAGGCCAGCTCGTGCCCCAGGTGATCCTTAGCATCAATAATTTATTAAGCACCTGCTATGTCCCAGATATCTTCTAGGTCCTTTACATGATCTAGTTTAATCTTCACAACTCTTAAGAAATGAGCACTTCATTGTGTGGCCATTTTATGGATACCTAAATTGAGATTCAAAGAGAGTAACTTGACCAAGGACATGGCCGTTAAGTGGCAGGGTCAGCCTTAGGTTTTCATTATGCTTCATTTTGTAATGAAATCAACTATATTTTAGGTAATGTTGGGACTCCCTCTCCGCCACCCCCTCCCCCGCCGCCGCCCCTCACGACATGCATTATTTAATTTTTTAACCAGATAATCTGTGTATCATCCAGTCATTCATTTGGTCACACTTAGAAGAAAATCTGACTACACTGACTTAGGGATTTGTTTTTCTTTCATAATGAGAAGTCAGAAGGAAAGCAGTTGCTGGCATTGGTTCAGCAACTCGACAGTTTCGGGGCCAGCTTCTTTGCAGTTCTCTTGGCCTCTTTCTCATGGTTTCAAGACAGCTTCTCCGGCTTCAGCTTTTTCATCAGCTCCTGGGCAGGAAGGAGGCAGGGCAATTGCAGCTGCATTTGTCTCCATTTACTAAGAAAGAAAACACATTCCTAGAACCCCTTCCCCTGGCAAACAAACTTCCACTTAGATCTCATTGACCAAAAAGGGTTCTAATGCCATCTTAGCTGCAACACAGAGAAAGGACTGTCCTGATTAGCTCGGACCAATCAGCATCCACCCGCAGGTGCTGGACACACGGTGGTGATGGCGCGGGCACAGGGTGAGAGCACAGACTTGTGGGGAGGAGCAGCAGAGTCCAAGCCCTGCCCTGCCCTCTCCTCCGCGCTGGCCTGCGGGGAGCTGCTCCTTACGTGGCTTGAGGCTGTACATCTCCCTTTAGTCAACACATATTTATTGAGCACAAATCACGTGCCAAGCACAGTTTGGGGCACTGGAGACAGGTAGACTTTACAAAATGCTGTGTAACCTGAAACTTTTGCAGATAAGGAGACACTCCCTCCCCCAAAGCAGCAGACAGAATCAGTGCAGCCAGGCTTCCAACGTAAATGGCAAATAAGCGGACGTCATGTCTGCCTCTCCGCTTCCTGACAGCTGGGATGGGTGGTGCTCGGCAGATTCTATTTGCAACCAGGCAGGCAGGGAACCCGCACTGGCAGTGCCTCCTCTGTGCAGCACCACCAATACCTCCTTTCATACCGACAACTACCTGGCAGCAGGGAAAGCCGGGTCTCAGCCAGATTAGGAAACTTACTGTGATCACACAGGTCATAAGCTCTGAGGAACTCACACCCACGTCAAAACTTACGCCTGTTCCTCTTCAACGCTCACTCTCCATGTGTGAAGTGAAAGTCCTTTTAAAGCTATACTTGACTCCCTGCGTGTGTGCTATGCGTTACAGCCATGGCCGCTGTGGCCTTATAGAGGCTCCCTGGCTTGGGGTGGAGAGCCGAGGGCACTGGCAGCTCTTCTGTGAAGTTCTCTCTCTCACTCCATTGCCTCCAGGAAAAATGCTTCCCTGCTACTTCTGTGACCTGCTTTTACATGTGATTGTAAGCCCGAAGTCAATCTTGTTTGACAGCTGGCCAGGGTGCAAGAGGGACAAAAGTAGATGGACTCAAAGAGTCAGCTTTGCTTGAACTTGATACCAACATCAGCCTCTGCTCCCTCACCCTGACAACAGAATTTGTGGCTCCTAGCTCCACCTGAACCCTGGGTGGTCTTACCTAACTTTTACACTCATCTTTGCTTTGTGGCTCACTGACCCATGCCCCGCTCACCCCCAATTTGTACTCTCAGGTAACGATCCTGTTTGTCTTACCTATCCTATATAATAAAAGCCTAATATGCTAAGTGTCTGGTTGTCCAGTCATCCATTCAACCAGTCAAAGCATAATATGCTAATGATATGCTAAGGCCACTCAACCAATTGCTATGACGTGCACTGACCACCAGGGGGCAGACACTCAGACTGGTAGGTTAGCCTGCTGCTGGGGTCTGGCTGATTGGGACTGAGCAAGATGGTATGGACATGCCCTGGAGCCCTCCCGCAGTCCCTCCCTGGCTGGCCAACCTCCCGTGTCCCTCCCCGGCCCTGATTGTGCACAAGTGGGGTCCCTCGGCCTGACCTGTGCCCTCTTGCAATCCAGGACCCCTCAGGGGATGTCAGAGAGCTGGTTTCGGCCCAATTCCACCGAGGGACCCACTGGTGCATGAATTCATGCACCACGCCACTAGAGGCCCGGTGCACAAAATTCATGCACTGGGGCGGGGGGGGGGGCCTCAGCCCAGCCTGCACCTTCTCCAATCTGGGATCCCTCGAGGAATGACCGACTGCCCGTTTAGATCGGGCCTAAACGGGCAGTTGGACATCCCTCTCACAATCCAGGACTTGCTGGCTCCCAACTGCTTG
The DNA here is from genome assembly GCF_963455305.1 of Plecotus auritus. Lineage (NCBI taxonomy): Eukaryota > Metazoa > Chordata > Mammalia > Chiroptera > Vespertilionidae > Plecotus > Plecotus auritus. Next base: position 122,577,086 of record NC_137770.1, on the reverse strand, counting down.
CCTGCCTGCCTGCCTTCCTGATTGCCCCTAACCACTTCTGCCTGCCAGCCTGATCACCCCCTAACCACTCCCCTGCCAGCCTGATTGATGCCTAACTGCTCCCCTGCCAGCCTGTTTGCCCCTAACTGCTCTCCCCTGTAGGCCTGGTCACCCCTAACTGCCCTCCCCTGCAGGCCTGGTCACCCCTAACTGCCCTTCCCTTCAGGCCTGGTCCCCCCCAACTGCTCTCCCCTGCAGGCCTGGGTCCCTTCCAACTGCCTTTCCCTGCAGGCCTGGTCACCCTCAACTTCCCTCCTCTGCTGGCTTGGTCACCCCCAACTGCCCTCCCTTGCAGGCCTGGTCCCTCCCAACTGCCCTCCCTTGCTGGCCATCTTGTGGTGGCCATCTTGTGTCCACATGGGGGCAGGATCTTTGACCACATTGGGGCAGCCATCTTGTGTGTTGGAGTGATGGTCAATCTGCATATTACTCTTTTATTAGATAGGATAGAGGCCTGGTGCATGGGTGGGGGCTGGCTGGTTTGCCCTGAAGGGTGTCCCGGATCAGGGTGGGGGTTCCCTTGGGGCGTGAGGCGGCCTAGGCGAGGGGCCTGTGGTGGTTTGCAGGCTGGCCACGCCCCCTGGTGACCCAAGCGGAGGCCCTGGTATCTGGGGTTTATTTATCTTCTACAAGTGAAACTTTGTAGCCTGGAGCGAGCCAAGCCTTCTGCTTGCTCCTTGGCGGCAGCCATTTTTTTTTTTGGATTTATGTATCTTCTATAATTGAAACTTTGTAGCCTTAAGCGAGGCCTGGGCCGGCCAGGGTGTGCGGATCACCGGGGGCAACCCTAGCCTCCTGCTCTTTCCAGCTCCGTGGCTGCCGCCATTTCTGTTTGGGTTTATGTATCTTCTATCATTGAAACTTTGTAGCCTTGAGTGGAGGCCTAGGCCAGCAAGGGCAGGCGGAAAGCTTGGCTTCCTCCATTGCCAGAGAAACCCAAGCCTCCCTCCTGCTCTCTTTGGCCGTAGCCATCTTGGTTGGGTTTATTTGCATATTTGCTCCTGATTGGCTTGTGGGTGGCTTGTGGGTGTGGCTTGTGGGTGTGGCTTGTGGGTGTAGTGGAGTGATGGTTAATTTGCATATTACTCTTTTATTATATAGGACAAACTATCCCCCAAACTCAGTGGCTTAAAACAACAGCCATTTGATTATTCTTCATGATTCTGTGGGTCAGGTACACTGGGCACAGCTCCTGTCTTCTCCTTGTGATATCCACTGTGGCCGGATTGCCCAAGGCAGCTCCTTCATGCCCAGGCCTGAGGCTGGCTGAGCAGGCCGCATTGCCTTGCCCAAGGTCCTAGATCTAGGGCCTCAGTTCTCACTGTTGGCTAGAATCCTTGCTTCTTCCCTGTGTGGTCTTGGGGCCTCAACCTCTCCAATGCCCTCCTCATGTGGTCTCTCCTTGTAGCTTGGGCTTCTCAAACATGGTGACTGGAGGGGGATGATCACATGAGAGAGGAAGAGGCTGCCAGAGCCCTCGAGGCTGGCTGTGAAATCCCAGACACCACTTCTGCCTCATTCCATTGGCCAATGCTGACCACAGGCAGCCCAGATTTGGGGGTGGCGAGGGGGTGGGGTAGGCAAGGCCCCTCAGCCTGCCCTGACCTCTGATTTCTGTGTCTCCATTTACAAGTGAACAAAAGTGAATCTCCTTTGGGATTCATTTTCAGTCACTCACTCATTCAACAAACTCAGTGGTCGGCACTGAGTATGAACCAGTGCACCAAGTGGAGCGTACATTCGAATGGGGGAGACAGAAAATGGAAATAAAGAAGTAACTTATGCTGCCACGCGGCCATGTATGCTATGAAAACAGCAAAGCTGAGAAATGAATGGGACATGATGGAGATGGGCAGGGCGCCACGGGACAAACTAGCCACAGGCAGGTCTGGGTGAGGGCGGCGAGGGGCAGGGAGGTGCAGAAGCCTGCTGCACTGGAGCAGGCACAGAGTGTGCAGAAATGGAGAGAACAGGGAGCAGGGGGCGAGGAGGAGATGAGGCCAGACACCTTGGAAGCTGGGAAAGACTTTGATTTCCACATGAGAGAGACGGGAGGCCAGTCAGGCATCCAGGCAGAAGAGTGATGGGATTCAAGTGAGGTCAGCTGCCTGAGAGGCCTGCCCTGCATTTACTGTGCCCCAAACGCCCACTTTCCTGGGTTAAATTGTTAGCATTGGAGGCAAGCTGAGAAATACCAGCTCAATGAAAACACTGACTTAGGAAATCCACTTAACACAATGTAACAAAAGTGATAAAGCTGAATATATCCTTTCACTTAATAATTCCATGCCTGGGAATTCATCCTGGGGATAGAATATAATAACTCAGAGTTTTCAGGAGTGTTTTCATAATGTTTTTTTCATTTTGTGTTTTAATGTTAATAATAATCTTGTTACAATAGGCATGAACATATATACTCCATTTTCTTAGTTTACTCTTTATGGCCAGATACCATTGGTTCCAGCATTGGGACCAGGTAGTTTTAGTTTAATTGTCATGCGCTGAGCTACTATGAGAAGCATGGAGTCAAATTTAGTATTAAAATATGCATTCCTTGCTACCAAGCAAAAGCCAAATTATATCACAGACTTGCTGCCCAAGATAAGGGTCTTCAGTAGCATGTGTAGACAAGAGTTGTAAGTTACCTGTCATTACATGCCAAACCTAAAAGAATTCACACCATTTAGTTGGTCCCTATATCCATGTTGGCAACTGAGTTTCAGCAAAACATAATATATCTTATCAATGTTGTTGGTTTTAATGTTGTTTGGCAATAGTGTTTTTACTTAATTAGCAATTTCCTTTTGATTACATAATTCTATAACAAACAATTATAATCCCTCTACTTAGTTTTATTTTTTAAACATTCATGTTAAACATTAAATTATTCTATTCAAACTTGGGGAAGAGTGAAATAATTATTTTCCTTTAAAAGTTGTTTGGATGTTGCCCTAACTGGTTTGGCTCAGTGGATAGAGCATCGGCCTGCGGACTGAAAGGTCCCAGGTTCGATTCCGGTCAAGGGCATGTACCTTCGTTGCAGGCACATCCCCAGTAGGAGGTGTACAGGAGGCAGCTGATCAATGTTTCTCTCTCATCGATGTTTCTAACCCTCTATCCCTCTCCCTTCCTCTCTGTAAAAAATCAATAAAATATATTTTTTAAAAAGTTGTCTGGATGTTACTCAAGAGAGAGCAACACTGGAATAACTAGAGGTTATTCAGACTATTCAAAACATCTTTTTCTGCTGCCGATTCACTGAAAGACGAGACTGTGGCTGCTGCAGGAGCCACCCTGACAGGCTGGTCCCACAAGGACTCGGAATGGACAGCTATTTATCCTGGTGGTGACCACGCTCTGGGAGAGAGAACAGGCAGATCTGTGTCCAGAAAGTTCTTCGGCTCCCAGGCTCAGAGCATGCATGCTTTATGTCACTTGGACTCTCTTTCAGGTGATCTCAGTCATGATCTTCTGTATAACCTCCTCCCACACCCTTCCAGCTCCCTGTCCCTCCTGCCATCATGCAGTCGGCACCCTAGGCTCCTCTGACCCATTCTGCCCCATGCCAAACATCTGCTGCGGAGGACATGTCCTCTGGACCAAGCTGTGTTTGCCTAATCCTGTTGCTTTCATACTTTCTTTTCCTACCCATCCTATATAATAAAGAGGTAATATGCAAATTGACTGTCACTCCAACACACAAGATTGCTGCCCCCATGTGGTCAAAGATGGCCGCCCCCATGTGGACACAAGATGGCTGCCACAAGATGGCCAGCAGGGGAGGGAGGGCAGTTAGGGGTGACCAGTCCGGCAGGGGAGGGCAGTAGGGGCAATTGGGCCAGCAGGAGAGCAGTTAGGCATTGATCAGGCTGGCAAGGTAGTGGTTAGGGGGTGATCAGGCTGGCAGGCAGAAACGGTTAGGGGCAATCAGGCAGGCAGACGAGCGGTTGGGAGCCAGCAGTCCTGGATTGTGAGAGGGATGTCCCAGATTGGAGAGGGTGCAGGCTGGGCTGAGGGACACCCCACCCCCACCCCGTGCATGAATTTCGTGCACCAGGCCTCTAGTAAAGTATAACATGACCAAGATTCCTGGCCATGCACGACTACAGAATTTCATCTCACCTGTGGTAGGTTTGTCAGCCTGAACCTAACAATCGTTTCCAGTCTCAGTTCAGTAAGTGTCCTTCCTGCTTGATGCCCCCTAGTCCTGGTAGTCTGATCCTTGAAGCAATCACCTCTATGATACAGAAAAACTGAATTCTACTCAAAACTCTGTTTCTAGCCATTCTGACAAACCATCTCAACAGTTCTTATGGGAACAGAAAATCCTCTTTATAGAATATCATATATTTATTAAGATATAGTACAATATAATGAATCTAGCAGATGTTCTAATGTGTGAAGACATCACCTCAGTGAGTCTCATTGCTCTATCACAAGCTTCTCTTTGGTTGGTAGAAAAAACAAAACTGCATTAATTAACACTGGGTAATTTTATCAGAATTCGTCACTAAAAGAGTTTAAATCATCTGCCTGAAGTTGTGAGTATTAGTGACATGTGTTCTTTTCTGCTATTTCAAAAAGTAAGTAAATAAAAATTCCCAAATCTCTTGTACTAGAATTTGGGCTCCATTCCTTGGAGCCCACACAGCTTTTCTTATGTAGTAACAGCTCTGTCTTGTTGGCCTTTCTGGATATTGCAAGTAGATCAATTGTGGGTCTTCGATCTGGGAGAGAACTTAGATTTGGGAGAGAACTCCAATGCATCCCCCTGCCTTCACACAGGCAAAGTTTATTAGCTTCACTATTTCTTCATTGTAACAGTCCAGAGAGGTTAAGATACTAATGCAAGGTCACACAGCTAAAAGTAGAGTGCCTTAGCTGAAATTCCTACAATTTTCTCGTCACTTTTTAAGAAGAGGAAACCTTTCTTCAAACAAGACCCTACCAATTATAAAACAGACAAATGCAGATGTATTCTGGTTTAAGTGACAGAAGGGCCCACTTTTGCCAGTCTGGGGCTGCTTCCCTGTTAAACTCATGTGGAAACACCAGTGTGGGAACCGAGCAAAGATCCCTCAGAGGGATCCCTAGGAAATATCATTCCCTTCTGAAGTGGTTTGTCATTATATCATTTTTTTGTTCTGGCCTTTTATTAAAACTCTCTCTCTGCCACAATTATCAGCAACTCTGTTTTTACCTCTCTCTTTCCACATAATCTTTAATTTGATTTGTTTTCAATTGCAAGTAAATGTTTTAAAGCTCCTATAACAGAATCAATGGCAAGGTTGGCCATGGGTGTAACAGCAGCAGGAATTGGTGGGGGCTGCTCCACGCCAGGCCCTATGCCAAGCTCTGCACAGGAGCAGCGAGAGGATTCTCTCATAGGCACGAGCAGAGGGCAAAGCAGAGAAAAGAGAAGCAAACTCTCCTGGGGAACTGGTGGAAGCTTTTCATTGTTTAGTCAGTCGTTCAAAAAACAATTATCAGGCTCCTTCTATGTGTCAAACCCTTATACCAGGTAGACAAGATTTCTGGTCTCATAAAGCTTACATTCCAGCTGAAGGAGACAGGCAATAACAAATAAACAAATAGATGAATAAAATAGTTTTTAATCTAGTCTGAGGAGAAACACTGGAACTGGATCGTGAAGTGTGTGAAAGAGTCATCTGGAGGAACAAGGAAAGGCTACTCAGAGACAAGCCAGCAGCAGGTATAGATAGGAAGCTATACAAAATGAAATAAGTCACATACCTGTGGAATCTAAAATGGGATTAAAGGGTACAAACTTCCAGTTATAAGGTGAATAAATTCTGGGGATCTAATGCACAGCATGGTGATTATATACTTAAAAGTTGCTAAGAGAATAATCTTAAGTGTTCTCACCACAAAAAAAGAAATGATAATTATGTGACATGATGGAGGCGTTATATAACACTGTAATGGTAATTATATTGCAATATAAAGTATATCAAATCAACATGATGTATACCTTAAACTTACATGATGTTAAAAGTCCATTATATCTCAATAAAGCTGGGGAACAAATTTTAATCTATCTATATATAAAAGCCTAAGCAACCAATCAGCTGTCCAACCAGTAGCTCTGACACACAATGACCACCAGGGGGCAGACGCTCCAACCAGTAGGTATGATGTGCACTGACCACCAGGGAACAGACACTCAACACAGGAGCTGTGGAGCAACAGCAACTTTGCAGAGTGCCCTCTCGCACTCCGGGACGCCTTGGGGAATGTCGGAGAGCCAGTTTTGGCCTGATCCCCACAGGCCAGGCCGAGGGACCCCACATGCCAGAGGGACCCTGCTCACTCTGCAGACACCCTTTGAGCCCCAATGCCACCCCAGGTGTGGTTAGCCGGGAAGTGACTACAGGAGGTCAGCTCCAGGGCGTGTCAGGCCCATCCTGTCCAGTCCTGCCCTGCCGGCCACCTTCTAATTTATTTCCTTTCAATGTGCATGAATCCATGCACCGGGCCTCTAGTAATAAATAAATCCTCAAAATAGAGAGAAATCTTGCATAAAACAATTGGAGGAGAGCATATGAAGGGCAGGAGAATAGAAGGAGTTTGGGAGGAAAGCAAATGGCACAAGTGATGTTATCAACCCTTTGATTTCACCCTTGTCTGTAAGGCCTATCTTCTGTCAGATACCTATCCAGTATCAGGTAGAACAAGCCTTCTGTCTGACTCATCATATCTAACAATTTACACAGTTCAAGTTTGCACTATCAGCCCAGTTTGATCAGAAAATGACAACCAAATGATGTTGCACATGAACAAAGTTCATCGGTTCTATACATGGTGGATCTGGGATTAGCACCTTTGAACATGGCTTTCACAGGGCTCCAGTCAGGGACATCTGAATGCAAAACCTGCATTAATGTTACAAAAGTTAAAAAATTTTTATAGATGTCTTGGCATCCTGTTCATAAATTTGTAATCTTTTCTCACTATGGGGTAAGTTACACATTCTGTGAGACCCTATTAGGATAAGGATGTGCTTTATTTCCCTATCATATAACACTACTGATGCAATGGAAAAGATAAAAAATGTAAGTTGAAGTAACCTTCAATTTCACATTAATTTTACTATGTTATAGCTTAGTGTATAGAATAATTTGTGTCTGTTTTGGAAACTTTGAACTGGAAGCCTGAGCTGTTCCAGTCAGCAACCATATGATACTCTTGCTTCTCTTTGTAACTCAGTCACCTATGAATTTAGGGGGTTGGGATGCATTATCTCCAGATCCTTTCATTTGAATAGTCTATGATCCACCATAATTGAAAACTGCATTTAGTTATCATGGCCATGCTTTAGATCTAAAGACTCTTAGAAACAACTTATTGTGAGGAAAAAATGGCAGCAGAATAGACAGACATGTCCTGAGCCTTGTCCCGGAGCAGATAGAAAGAACAGCTGAGGGTCGCATGGGGAGTGTTTGTTGGTGAGTTGAAGGACAACTATACTCCAGGAGACAGTGGTGGACTGCTGGATGGGGCTCCCCTGGTCTGGCAGCCCCCACTGCTGCTGGGTTCCCTCCCGGAGTGACTGGCTCGAACGCAGAGACCGCGTCATCTTGAAGGAGAAAGTGGATGTTATTGGAAGCCTGACAATCTACAATTATGGCAGCCATGGAACAGCTGCAAACCCCAGAACACTGGTCCCCAATTGGCGTAAACACACGGATTCAGAGGAGCTCTATACTCCACCACAGAAAGGAGAGAGAGAACTACATAACCAGACACCCTAAGAAGAATGACCATGGGGAGACAAAGAAACAGCCCGCATATGAAAGAAAAGCAGGCATCACCAGGCCGAGGGACCCCACTAAACCAGAAAAGGAAGTAAATGAAACGGAGGCAAGCAACCTGTCAGAGAAAGAATTCAGAGAAATGGTCATAAGGTGGATGAAAAGAATGGAAGACAAATTTGACAATATGTGTAAGAACCAAGAGGAAATGAAGAAGAACCAAGAAGAAATGAATAATGACATCGCTGCTGTAAAGAACTCAATAGAAAGCATCAAGAGTAGACTAGAGCCAAAACCGGTTTGGCTCAGTGGATAGAGCGTCGGCCTGTGGACTGAAGGGTCCCGGGTTCGATTCCGGTCAAGGGCACGTGACTTGGTTGCGGGCACATCCCCAGTAGGGGGTGTGCAAGAGGCAGCTGATCGATGTTTCTCTCTCATCTATGTTTCTAACTCTCTATCCCTCTTCCTTCCTCTCTGTAAAAAATCAATAAAATAAAAAAATAAAAAAATAAAAGAGTAGACTAGAAGAAGCAGAGGACCACATCAGTGAGCTAGAAGACAAGATGGGAAAAAATACCCAAGTAGAGCAGTTTCTGGAAAAAAAAAATTAAAAAGCAGGAGGAGAGCCTAAGGGAATTTTGGGACAACATGAAACAAAACAACATCTGCATAATAGGGGTGCCAGAAGGAGAGGAAACTGAGCAAGGAATAAAAAACCTGTTTGAAGAAATAATGACAGAAAACTTCCCTGATATAGGGAAGAAAAAACCCACACAAATCCAAGAAGCTCACAGAGTCCCAAGCAAAATGAACCCCAAAAGACCGACGCCAAGGCACATTATAATTAAAATGGCAAACACCAACGACAAAGTAAGAATCTTAAAAGTGGCCAGAGAGAGACAAAAAGTTACCTACAAAGGATCCCCCATCAGGCTAGCGACTGGTTTCTCAATAGAAACACATCAGGCCAGAAGGGAATGGAATGAAATATACAAAGTCATGCAAAGGAAGGGTCTGAATCCAAGAATACTGTACCCAGCAAGGCTATCAATCAAAATTGAAGGTGAAATCAGGAGCTTCACAGACAAAAAAGGACTAAGGGAATTTATTACCACCAAACCAGCAATGCAAGAAATGCTAAAGGGTCTGCTGTAAAAAAAAAAAAAAAAAAAATAGGAAGCAAAAAAGGAACACAGGAGTAAAGAATAAAAATGGTGACAAATAAGTAGCTATCAGTAATAACTTTAAATGTAAATGGATTAAAAGCCCCAATCAAAAGACATAGGGTAATGGATTGGATAAGAAAACACAACCATATATCTGCTGTCTACAAGAAACCCACGTCAGAAAAAAAGATGCACACAGACTGAGGGTGAAGGGATGGAAAAAGGTTTTTCAGGCAAATGGAAATGAAAAAAAAGCTGGGGTAGCAATACTTATATCTGACAAATTAGATCTCAAAGTGAAGGACATAACAAGAGATAAGGAAGGCCACTTCATAATACTAAAGGGAGCAATCCAACAAGAAGAAACAACTCTGGTAAACTTATACACACCCAATACAGGAGCACCCAAATACATATCCTGGAGGATATCAAGGGAGAAATTGACAGCAATACAATCATAGTAGGAGACTTTAATACCCCACAATCAACATTGAACAAATCCTCTAAACAAAAAATCAACAAATAAACATCAATCCTAAATGACTCACTAAACCAGATGGAACTAATTGACATCTAAAGAACATTTCACCCCAAAGCCACAGAATATACATTCTTCTCAAGAGCACATGGGTCATTTTCAAAGATAAGCCATATGTTGGGTCACAGGCAAAGTCTCTTCAAATTCAAGAAGATAGAGATCATATCAAGCACCTATCCTCCTCAGACTATTCCAAAACATTCAAGAGGAAGGAACACTTCCAAGCTCCTTCTATGAAGCCAGCATCACCCTAACAGCAAAACCAGATAAAGACAACACAATGAAAGAGAATTACAGGCCAATATCCCTCATGAACATAGATGCCAAAATCCTCAACAAAATTCTAGAAAATCGGATCCAGCAGTACATCAGAAAGATCATACACCATGACCAAGTAGGATTCATCCCAGGAATGCAAGGATGGTACAATATCTGCAAATCAATACATCACATAAACAAATTGAGAGATAAAAATCACATAGTCATATTAATTGATGCAGAAAAAGCATTTCACAAAATCCAACACCCTTTCTTGATAAAAACTCTCAGCAAGGTGGGAATAGAAGGATCATACCTCAAAATAATAAAAGCCATATATGATAAACCCACAGCCAACATCATACTCAATGGGCAAAAACTAAAACCATTTCCCCTAAGAACAGGAGTAAGACAGGGATGCCCACTCTCACCACTCCTGTTCGACAAAGTACTGGAAGTATTAGCCATTGAAATTATACAAGAAGAAAAAATAAAAGGCATCCAAATTGGAAAAGAAGAAGTAAAGCTGTCCTTATTTGCAGATGACATGATATGGTACATAAAAAACCCGAAAGACTCCATCAAAAAACTGATAGACTTAATAAATGAATTCGGCAATGTAGCAGGATACAAAATTAACACCAAGAAATCCATGGCATTTCTATATACCAATAGTGAACTTACAGAAAGGGAGACTAAAAAAGCAATCCCATTTACCATCGCACTAAAAAAATTAAGATACCTAGGAATAAACTTAACTAAGGAGGTAAAAGACCTATACACAGAAAACTACAGGACACTGAAAAAATAGATAGAGGAAGACATAAACTAATGGAAGAACATACCATATTCATGGGTTGGTAGAATCAACATTATTAAAATGTCCATACTACCCAAAGCAATCTATAGATTCAATGCACTCCCCATTAAAATACCAACGGCATATTTCACATACCTAGAAAGAACTCTCCAAAAATTCATGTGGAATAAAAAAAGACCCTGAATAGCCACAGCAATCCTGAGAAAGAAGAACAAAGTAGGTGGGATCTCAATACCAGATTTCAAGGTGTATTACAAAGCCACTGTTCTCAAAACAGCCTGGTACTGGCACAAGAACAGACATATAGACCAATGGAATAGAACAGAGAATCCAGATATTGACCCAAACCACTGTGCGCAATTAATATTTGACAAAGGTGGCATGAACATACAATGGAGTCAAGACAGTCTCTTCAATAAATGGTGTTGGGAAAATTGGACAGATACATGCAAATAAATGAAACTAGACCACCAACTTACACCATACACAAAAATAAAATCAAAATGGATACAGGACTTAAACATAAGATGGGAACTCATAAAAATACTAGAGGAATCCACAGGCAGCAAAATCTCAGACATATGCCGAAGCAATTTCTTCACCGATACCACTCCTAAAGCAATGGAGACTAAGGTGAAAATAAACAAATGGGACTACATCAAAATAAAAAGCTTTTGCTCAGCAAAAGAAACCATCAACAAAACAACAAGAAACCCCACTGTATGGGAGAACATATTTGCAAATGTTATCACTGATAAAGGTTTAATCTCCAACATCTACAGGGAACTTATACAACTTAACAAAAGGAAGATAAATGATCCAATAAAAAAATGGGCAACGGACCTAAATAGAATCTTTTTGAAAGAAGACAGAAGGAAGGCGATGAGACATATGAAAACATGCTCAAAGTCACTAATTATCCGAGAGATGCAAAGCAAAACAACAATGCGGTACCATCTCACACCTGTCAGAATGGCTATCATTAACAAATCAACAAAGGACAAGTGCTAGCGAGCATGTGGAGAAAAAGGAACCCTCATGCACTGCTGGTGGGAATGCAGACTGGTGCAGCCACTGTGGAGAACAGTATGGAGTTTCCTCAAAAAACTAAAAATGGAACTCTGACCCAGTAATCCCACTTCTAGGAATATATCTCAAGAAACTAGAAACACCAATCAGAAAGGATATATGCACCCCTATGTTTATAGGAGCAGAATTCACCATAGCTAAGATTTGGAAACAGCCTAAATGCCCATCAGCAGATGAGTGGATTAGAAAACTATGGTACATCTACACAATGGAATACTACGCTGCTATAAAAAAGAAGGAATTCTTACCATTTGCAGCAGCATGGATGGACCTGGAGAGCATTATGTTAAGTGAAATAAGCCAGGCAATGAAAGAAAAATACCACATGATCTCACTCATTTATGGAAAATAAAGAACATTATAACCTGATTAATAAAAAGATAGATACAGAGGCAGTAAAGCACCGAACAGACTGTCAATTTACAGCGGGAAGGCTGGGGAGTGTTGGGGAGGGAGGGAAATAGATCAACCAAAGGACTTGTATGCATGCATCTAAGCACACCAATGGACACAAGACACTGGGGGTGGGGTGGGATGAGGGCATGCAACAGGGGGTAGGGGAGGCTGGGGGAAGGTCAATGCTGGAAAAAAAGAGAGATATGTACTAATATATGTAATACTTTAAACAATAAATAAATAAATACATAAATAAAATTCAAAAAAAAGAGAAAGAAACAACTTATTGCAATCATGAAATCAGGCCCAGAGTATTGTGTGTTTTTAAAATATATTTTAATTGATTTCAAAGAGGAAAAGAGAGGCAGAGATAGAAACATCAATGGTGAGAGATCATCATTGATTGGCTGCCTCTTATACACTCCACAATGGGGATTGAGCCCAAAACCCGGGCATGTGCCCTGACCAGGAATCTAACCATGACCTCCTGGTTCATAGGTCTGCACTCAACAACTGAGCAAGTATTGGTTTTTAAACACTCATATTGGTTCTTAAACATTTTATTTTTAAAATTTCAGACTTCCAGAAAGTTATGTTAAATTTCAATATCTTGCCCTACTCTAGTTTGTCTCAGTGTATATACAGACTTAGAGTGACGATCCTTGGACTGAAGGGTTATGGGTTCGATTCTGGTCAAGGGCACCTACCTCGGTTGCAGGCTTGATCCTGGGGAATGTGTGGGAGGTAACCAATTGATGTGTCTCTCTTACATTAATGTTTCTTTCTCCTTCTCTCCCCCTCCCTTCCACTCTCTTTAAGAATCAATGAAAAAATATCCTCCAGTGAGAATTAACAACAACAAAAAAAAGTTTCAATATCTAATTTGAGCCTTACATTAGGATTATGTCTGGGGCCCTGACCAGTGTGATCAGTGGTTAGAATGTTGGCTCTCACATCGAAGGGTCATGGGTTAGATTCCCAGATAAGGGTATGTACCTGGGTTTCAGGTTTGATCCCCTACCCTGGTCGGGGCACGTGGAGGAGGCAACCAATGGATGTGTATCTCTCACATTTATGTCTCGCTCTCTTCCCCCACTTCCCTCCTTTCCACTCTCCCTATAAACCAATGGGAAAATTATCCTTGGGTGAGGATTCACAAAAAAAAAAAAAAGAAAGAAAGAAAAAAAAAAGAAAAGAAAGAAAGAAAGAAAAAGATTATGAGTGGGAATAAAATAATAGACCACAGACTTAGAAGTTACCTTTGAAAATAGACTGTCAAATAAATAAATAGATAAATGATTGAGCATTTTCATGCTAAAAAAAGCAGTATAAAAACACAAAAGATCAGTAAAATAATAACACAAATTCATATTAACTACTATATTACATTAATCCTATATAATAAAAGCCTAGTATGCAAATCGACCAAATGGTAGAATGACCAGTTGCTATGACACGCACTGACCACCAGGGGGAAGACGCTCAATGCAGGAGTTGGCCCCAGCCTGCAAGCCCCAGGCCAGCCAAGGCAGGAGCCAGTGGAGACCCCTGATCACCCCGCTGGTTGCCCCACAGAGGGAGTGACTGGTGGCAGGAGGCGGGACTGGCTAGCGGGCAGCGCCAGGCCGGCCAAGGCAGGTGCCAGCAGGGCCCCCCAATTGCCCCGCCAGTTGCCCCACAGAGCAGCCCTGATAGCCGGCCAGGTTTAGGGACCCTACCCGTGCATGAATTTTGTGCACCAGGCCTCTAGTCTTTATATAAATAAAAATGTAAATGTTCATTTGTTCAAAATCTTAAATCTCTGAAAGTTCTTCACTGATTGCTTTGAAATTTTGACACAACATTGCATTCGAATATGTGCGTGCTTTTATGTACCTTATACCTACTACCGTGTTTCTCCGAAAATAAGACAGTGTCTTATATTAATTTTTGCCCCCAAAGACACGCTAGGTCTTATTTTCAGAGGATGTCTTATTTTTCCATGAAGAAGAATACGGTACACATTTATTGTTAAATGAAAATAAAGGAAATTTATTACCTGCATATGGTACAGTAGTACGGTAGTTGTCAACACAAACCAGACAAACTGTGAATCCTACAATATCAAGAATTTACTCATTTATTCAATGACGATCATGTCATCATCTTCTGGAACATCATCATAACAATCCAATTCCTGAATTTCCTGGTGAATTTCTTGTGACTCCATTTCTTTCAGAATCAGTGGACCAAATCTCTCATGTTTAGCAATAGCACTGTCTTTAAATGAGTACTTCTTGTCAAGGTAGCCTGCTCGCAGTGCATTTGCAATGCAACTGTCAGTGATTTTCTCCCATGAATTCTTCACCCAAGTCACAACTTCTTGCAGTTTAGGTTTCACAAAGTTTCCACGCTGATTTCTCTCCATTCTATTTTCAATGTAGTCATTAATTTCCATGCGCAAATTGTCTTTGAATGGCTTGTTTATTGCAATATCAAGAGTCTGGAGATAGGCCGTCATTCCTGCGGGAATCATTATCTGATCTATTTTTCTTTCGTGAAGAAATGTCTTTATGTCTTTAGCGCGGTGAGTGCTGGCTGCATCCCAGACTAGCAGACCTCTTTGGCTCCCTCACATAACAAGCGGCAGCATTAAATCGACCCACTTCCTTATAACTGCTTGTGTGGCCCAGGCTTTTTCAGTTTCAAGAATAAAAACGCCCAAAACACGTTCAATCTTTTCCTTCTTGCCCTTAGAAATGATTAAAGGTGGGATTTTAGTGCCATCCAGACGAATTGCCAAAATACAGGAAACACGTGCACTTTTGTAAGCAGTGGAGGGAATGTACGCTAAGGAGGCACCCCGCTGTTCAATTGTTGTTTGAGATGATTGGCCCATAAACACTGCAGTTTCATCCATAGCAATCATGTTGGATTGTATTTAGAGAAGTCAGCATCATCAATAAAGGCCTTGAATGCAAGTGCTCGCTTAATAACTTGAGTATCTTCCAACCTAAACAATGTTGTAGATCTTCTTAAAGACAGTTCACTTCGCTGAAGGAAATTATCCAGCCAGTGTTGTGATGCTTTGAAGTCTTCGGGGGCTATGTCAAACTGTGGTGCCATTGCAAGGGCAAATTCTTGAATCTGAGCCCTATTCACAACCAAAGCCTTTGCTCTCCTGTCAACAACCCATTCACAGATCAGGTCTTCCAGCTTGGAAAATAATGGTTGCCGACCTGATCCACACTTGCGCTCTTTAGCATTTCCCTTGTCCACTTGTTCAATGAGGTTACCATACTCTGCTCGCCATTTTCAGACCAATCGGATACTCAACATCTTCTCTTTGCAAAAAGCAGTAAGATTTTGGCCCCAAGAGTCTTCCACGATTCCTTTCTTGTGCTCCACGGAGTAGCTTTTTCTTTTTGCACTCATTTCTAGGGGTAAAAAAAAAGGAATTGGGGTATCAAGGTGGGGGGAGGGGTATCACTCAAAATGACACAGGGGGGATCAGAGGGGGGAATCAAAATGGCACAGGAGAATCAGAGGGGGGATTACCATTTTAGTAACCCCTTTTGATCCTCCTGTGTCATTTTGATTGTCCCCTCTGATCCTCCTGTGTCATTTTGATTGCCCCCTCTGATCCTCCTGTGTCATTTTAAGTGATCCCCCTCCCCCCACCCCTGTGCCACTGAACACCTTCACCAGACATCCCCCCTACCCCTTTATCAGACATTTACCCCCTGGGGCCTGCCTGGGGACTGTCACTGGGCTTGCTGGGGCCTGGATCTGGGCTGGAGCAGGGTCTGCCACTGACTGAGAACCTTCAGT
Organism: Plecotus auritus; assembly: GCF_963455305.1. NCBI lineage: Eukaryota > Metazoa > Chordata > Mammalia > Chiroptera > Vespertilionidae > Plecotus > Plecotus auritus. The sequence goes on along the minus strand of NC_137770.1, from coordinate 122,561,198 downwards.
CATCATGAAGGCCGCTGCGAGCATCAGGTAGTGTCACCAGAGACAGACCAGCACTCACCACCTTCGCCACGTCCAGTCCGCTGTAATCCTCCTGTTCTTCTACACGCATCTGCGAAAATCTCCTCCTCTCTCCTGCCCCGCTCTCACCGCTCATTCCGACCTCCCCTCCGCCTCCACACAGCAGTGACTTCAGGACTCCGTGTAAAGTCACTGGTTGCTAGACGCCAGTCTGGCGGCCCTAGCGACCAGTTTACGGTAAATTAATTTTCCTTCTGAGACAGAGCCTGGGGCCTTATTTTCGGGGGGGATGCCTTATATTTAACTCAGAAGGAAACCTGTAAGTAGATCTTATTTTCGGAGGATGTCTTATTTTCGGGAAAACACGGTATTATATAGATGTCACACCTGTGACAGGTAAAAACATGCTTTTTTAAAAAAACAGCGCCATCTGTTGGACGTAAAAGCAACACACGCTATACTAAATATTTTACGACTCCATTTCAATGTTTCCAATTGCATTGTTAAATTGAATTTTCATAGATTTCGATTTATTTTCATTTTGATTTAACTATTTCATGTGACATTGCGTTGGAATTGAGCTGTGTCGTTTACCATAGCGTTCATTTCGTGAGTATCCAAATAATGCCTCGCAGAAGATCAAACCTAGGTAGTCATACTCGCGGAGCAGAAGCAGTGCAACGACTAATTGCAAATCAAACTGAGGAAGAACGGGCATCAGCGAACGAGCAAAACAAAGAATGGCTCAAATACGTGCCGAGGAAGCAGCAGAGCAATGTGCAGCCGGACTTGAGGATGCACGGTTGCGAGCACGGTGATCCCGTTCTGCAGCTTCAGATCTGCTTCGTTCTCAACAGATGAACGCTACAGGCTGAGAGTGGCTGAAAAACGTCAACGAGAAACAGCAGATCAGCGGCAAACACGACTCCGTGCTCAGCAATCACGCGATTACAATCGCCTTGCATTCTGGTACAACCCAGCTGATGATTATAGTTTGAGCCGGCATGTTCTCATCGGCACTATGACTGAAGTGTGTCCTTATTGCAAGGCTCTGAAATTTAATGGAGAAACGAAAGGAATGTGTTGTGCCGCCGGAAAAATTAAACTGCCTCAACTTGGAGACCCGCCAGAGCCATTAAAAACTTTGCTTGCCAGATATACCGCCGAATCAAAGCATTTCCTATCTAACATCAGGAAATACAACTCATGCTTCCAAATGACGTCGTTCGGTGCAGAAATCATAACAGCTCAATTCATGCCAACTTTCAAAGTGAAAGGACAAATTTATCATAAAGCCAGCTCCCTGCTTCCGTTCCCAGATGGTCAACATAAATTCCTACAAATGTATTTCATCGGTGATGGCAATGATGAATTGAATGCACTCTGCGGAATTTCTAACAGCATAAAAAGGTCCATCGTTTCCCAACTGCAAGAGCTTCTTCACGAAAAAAACAATTTAGTGCGTTTGTTCAAAACAGCAATTGACATGATGCCATCTGATACACACAGGATTGTTATTCATGCTGACAAAACACCTGCTGGAGAACATGTGCGAAGATTCAATGCTCCAACTATAGACGAAGTGGCAATTGTTATAGTCGGAGATCAGTTCCAACCTAGAGATATTGTTCTTCATCGGAGAAACAATATTGTTTCTTCATCATATTGTTCTTCATCAATTGACAAAAGTTGCAGAAACTCATTGGTGCTACGATGCCCTGCAATATCCAATCATTTTTGGGGATGGCGCCGATGGATGTCACTTCAACATTAAGATGATAAATCCAGTCAGTGACGAAGAAACAAATTACCTGTAATTCCTCAATCGACACCAGCAGACGAAATAAAAGCTTGCCTGAAATACTCTACTTTGTGGCGACACGTAAAGACGTTAAAATTAACTACAAATATGCATGTCCAGCTGCAAAATGATCTATCAGCTGAGATATTCTCATATCAATTGCTGGAAATTGGGAACAGAAAGGTGCCGGTTGATCTGACCTCAGGACGAATTTCATTGCCTCATAACTTCTGCAATTTAGCCACGTCAAAAGAAGAATTGGTTGAAAAAAGTATTTCCCAATATTCAAACGAATTATAAGAATCACGATTGGCTGAGTGAACGAGCTATTCTTGTGGCCAAGAACAAAGACGTCTACAACTTAACAATATTATTCAGTCTAACATTCAAAGCGAGGCAGTCACATACAAGTCTGTCGACACTGTTGTGGAAGCAGATGAAGCGGTTAATTATCCAACAGAATTTTTGAATTCACTCAATCTGCCAGGGATGCCACCGCACGTACTGCAATTGAAGATCAGCGTGCCAATTATCATTTTGTGAAATATCAACCAGCCAAAGCTTTGCAACAGCACGCGGCTTGCAGTAAAAAAATTAATGAGCAACAATCTTGACAGGACCTTTCAAAGGTGAAGATGTATTCATTCCTCGCATTCCTATGATTCCAACTGATATGCCATTTCAATTTAAGAGATTGCAATTCCCAATTTGATTGACGTTTGCAATCACCATCAACAAAGCTCAGGGCCAATCTTTAGAATTGTGCGGTTTAGATCTAGACACGGATTGCTTCTCACATGGACAATTATATGTTGCGTGTTCTAGAGTCGGCAAACCAGACAATCTCTATATCTGCACAGACAATGGAACAACAAAAAATATTGTATACCCACAAGCATTGTGAAATTAAACATATTAGAAACGTGCGCTTTCTCCTTTCTTTCTTTTCCATTTAACCAGACTGAGCCACAGCAACGCGTGGCCGGGTACAGCTAGTATAATAATAAGTTTAAATATATTACATTTAATATTTATCAGAATGTCTCTGACTTAAAACTATTTTTGTTTTTATTTACTAATGTCATAGTGTTTGTAGTATTTTATACCTTACTATTTCATCATAGCATTTTTCCATAAAACCTCTTTCAATGGCAGAAAAACAGCCATCTTAAAATTGTATTAGATTTTTAAAATACATTTTGCTACTTCCACTGCATGGTGACTGATGCAACATCCTGGCATGGTGTAGAGTTTGTAGGAGACTATTCAGGAGCAGGTCTTCAACCCCCTTAGGAGTAACTTGGAAGCCAGAGCAGCACATGCGAAGGCCATGCATTTGGAGGGACACACTGTGTTCAGGGTTCCAGAAGACCTTCGCAGCCAGAGTAGAGGCAGGAGGGCAGCCCAGATGAAAATATGGGCAGCAGTGAGTCCGCCTGGAACTCCTCTTGTACTGTATCTTAGGAGAATGGCTGTGAGCATGTGCATTTCCACAATGTCATGCTGAAGGACATATCCCTCATCTCTGGAGAGAGGCTCTGGGTATTTGTTATTCCAAATTAAGATTTTCACCAAATATTAAATGTGGCTAATAAAGGCTGTTAGAACTCACAGCTTGCTTCAATATCAAATGTCAGGCAGGAAAATTTGCCCAATGTAACATGTGAACACCACTCATCTGAACAGTTCAATTTGGGCAATTTCTATGAGCCTGCACAGGTGTTGTGGCATTGTCTGGGACCTTGAGAATAAACCACAGCATACACAGGCAGATCTGGCATCTTCTTGCCAGTGCAGCACACTGTTAGCCTGCCTTTGTCACAGGACAGTCAGATCCTCACACACACTCACACCCATACACATGTACACCTACAAGCAATGCCCAGTCACAGCCAATGCAGCCCCAGAGCCATTCCATTAAAAGCAGACATAGGGAATGAAGAGATGCCTACAGTGAAGTCACTCCTTTCACTTTCTCTATGTTTCAATTTAGTTTGAGTCTCAGAATATGCATCTCATAGAAAAACTGAGGACAGAAATGCCAGTTCAAAGCAACTTTCTACAGCACGGAATGTCTGTGTTTTCCCTCCAACTTACCTGGAGACAGAATGTGTCTGGAGGAGGTGTGCTTTATTATTAAATGTATAAGGGTGGTTTTATAACTATGATGTCCCCATTTCTTCCCCTTACTCTTGAGCAAATGTATTCTCCTATAATAACCCACTTACCTGCCTGAGTATGAATTCCACCTTGGTCACCTACTAACGGTGTGACATTGGGTAAGCCGCTAAACCAGTCAGTGTCTGTAAAAGGAGGTAATAATCACTAGGCCTCTGTCTGAGGGTGCTGTGTGAAGACTGAATGAGTTTATACATATAAACACTTAGAACTGTATCTGGCACATAGCAATTTCTTAATAAATATTTCCTACTAGAGGCCCGGTGCACGAATTCATGCACAGGTGGGGTCCCTCGTCCTGGGCAGTGATTGGGGCTGATCAGGGCCTGTCTCACCCAGTCCTGATCAGGGCCCATTGGGGCCAGCTGGAGGGACTGCGGGAGGTTGGCCGGCCATAGGAGGTTGGCTCTGGGAGCGCACTGACCACCAGGGGGCAGCTTCTGCATTGAGCATCTTCCCCCTGGTGGTCAGTGTGTGTCATAGCAACCAGTTGACTGGTTGTTTGGTCAACCGGTCATAACAGTCATTTAGGCTTTTATATATATATATATATATATACTAGAGGCCCGGTGCACAAAATTTCATGCACTGGAGGGAAGGGTCCCTCAGCCCAGCCTGTGCCCTCTCGCGGTCCAGGACCCCTCGTTCCTTACCGTCCACCTGCAGCAGAGGTGGGAGAGGCTCACACCACTGCTGCAGCACTCGCCAGCCTTAAGCCCAACTTCTGGCTGAGTGGCACTCCCCCTGTGGGAGCGCACTGACCACCAGGGTCAGCTCCTGCATTAAGAATCTGCCCCCTGGTTGTCAATGAGCATCATAGTGACCGGTTGTTCCGCCATTTGGTTGATTTGTATATTAGGATTTTATTATATAGGACTAGGGGCCCAGTGCATGAAATTTGTGCACTGGGGGTGGGGGGTCCCTCAGCCCAACCTGCCCCCTCTCACATACTGGGAGCCCTCAGGGGATGTCCTACTGAAGGCTTAGGCCCGCTCCCCATAGGGAGCGGGCCTAAGCCGCAGTCTGGCCTCCCTTTGTGGGAGGCGACTGGGCTGATCAGGGGAAGGCACCAGCCCCATCACCCCGCTGCTGCAGCCACTGCCAGTCACCACAGCCACCAAGGTGTTTTCATCAACACAGACTCCAGTCCTTTCACCATGAAAAAATGACAACTTTCTTTAGGCATTTTCAAGATGTGTCTTTCATAGGATATGACATTTCTTTCTTTCTTTTTTTTTTTTTTTTATCCTCACCTGAGGATATGTTTCCATTGACTTTTAGAGAAAGTGGAAGAGAGAGGGAAAGACAGAGAGAAACATCAAAGTGAGAGGAACACTTTGACTGGTTGCCTCCTGCATGAGCCCTGACCTGGTCCCCAGCCAGGGAGGAGCCTGCAACCTAGGTACATGCCCTTGATCAGAATTGAACCCAGACCCTGCGGTCGGCAGGCCGAGGCATTATCCACTGAGCCAAACCAGCTAGGGCAGGATATGACATTTCTTAGCCCTCCAGCAGCGGACCTTTGTTTTTTTTTCTCCAGAAGTGTGGTGGAAAAACCCTAGATCACCTTTTTGGATTCTTATTACCCAAGTTACTAAGAATATTACCAGTGGCATACAGGAAGCTTAGCCAATGAGCAGTCAGAAAAGGTCTTTCCTCTGTAGTTCACACCAATCGCCTGCTGGGCCCTGCCCAGGCCTAAAGCCTCTGGCGGAAGCTTTAGGCCTGGACAGGGGACCCCCAGCTCCCTCTGAACGCCAGCTCCACCACTGCCCAGGCCTAAAGCCTTGGGGCCTGGGCAGGGGCCCCCCAGCTCCCTCCGATAACTGGCTCCACCCCTGCCCAGGCCTAAAGCCTCAGGCCCTGGGCAGGGGACCCCCAGCTTCCAATCGCCAGCTCCGACCTTGCCCAGGCCTAAAGCCTCTGGCCGAAACTTTAGGCCTGGGCAGGGGACCCCCAGCTCCCTCCGATTGCTGGCTCCAACCCTGCCCAGCTCCCTCTGATCACCGGCTCTGCCCCTGCCCAGGCCTAAAGCCTCTGGCCGAAGCTTTAGGTCTGGGCAGGGGACCCCCAGCTCCCTCCAATCGTTGGCTCCGCCCCTGCCTTCTCGGCTATGATCGCAGGCTTGGCCCTGCCCAGGAGCCCCCTGGCTCAGGCCCTTCCCAGGCTGCTCAGGGCCCACACGGGGCCTACCTCAGAGTGACCTGGGTGCCAGGATGTTCCCGGAACCCAGGCGCTGGGTGCCTATGTATGGAAATTAACCGCCATCTTTGTTGGGTTAATTTGCATACTCACTCTGATTGGCTATGGGTGGAGCGGAGGTACAGTCAATTTACATGTTTGTCTATTATTAGGTAAGATAGACTAGAGGCCCGGTGCATGAAATTTGTGCATGGGGATGGGGGGTCTCCTCAGCCCAGTCTGCTCCCTCTCCAATCCAGGACCCCTCGGGGGATGTCTGACTGCCGGTTTAGGCTCCTAATCGCTCACCTGCCTGCCTGCCTGGTTGCCCCTCACTGCCTCTGCTTGCCGGCCTGATCACCCCTAACTGGACCCCTGCCGGTCTGGTCACCCCAACTGCCCCCTCCCTGCCAGCCTGGTCTTCCCCACTTCCCCCCCTCCCCCGGCCTAGTCACCCCTCACTGCCCCCCTGCCAGCCTAATCATCCCCAACTGCCACCCCTGCTGGCCTGGTTGCTCTCAACTGCATCACCCCCTTCCAGCCTGGTTGCCCCCAACTGCCCCCCTGCCATCCTGGTCGCCCCTCATGACTCCCCCCCTCCCCCCCCGCCCCACTGGCCTGGTCACCCCATGCAGTCTGCTGTTCAGTCATTTGGTTGTCCCTCACTAACCCTTCTGCCAGCCTGGTCGCCCCACACAGCCTGCTTGTTCAGTTGTTTCGTTGTCCCTCAGTAACCCCCCTGCTGGCATGGTTGTAGGCAGCCATCTTGTGGGGCATGAGGGTTAATTTGCATATTACTTCTTTATTATATAGGATTATTAGTATTGGTCATATTTATTTCAAATTAGCAAGAGTATTAAAAACACAAAGAGCCTTATCTTAATTATCATAACATATGTTCATTATTAAACATTCAAAAAAATATAAAGAAGAAAATAAAATATCCTCCTTCGGAGAAACCTCTGTTGACACTCTGTGCGCATCCTTTCCAATAGTGCTTGAGACTGTAGATACATGACGCCTGAGGCACCGTATTACCCACCTGATGGCCAGGCTCCTCAGGAACAGTGCTTCCTGCATCTGTGAAGACAAACTTGGTGAATTGTTCCCAGGAAAGCGCAAGATAATGGTGGCTCAGGCCAGCAGTTCTCAACCAAGGGTGGTTTTTCCCCTCAGGGGGCTATTTAGCAACATCTGGAGACATTTTGGTTGTCACAACTGGGGACAAGGGGATGCTACTAGCATCTGGTATGTAGAGGGCCAGGGATGCTGCTAAACATCCTGCACAGGACATCCCATAGCAAAGCATTATCTGGCTCAAATGTCAATAGTGTCCAGGTTGAAAGACCCTGCCTTGGGCTGTTTTGTTTGTAGATAATACATGTTATAACCAGGAGGGTCAGTCAGCTAGAACACACTGGTGTGGTTGTACTGGTTAAGCTTTTATAATGCTCTGTACTGGTTTTCAAGGAGCACAGCCCCCCAACACCCATCCTCCAGAGCTTCCCAGGGTCCAGCACTAAAGGGTCAAGACCTGGCATAAAAAGGGTAACTCCAGGACCAGGCCTTCCCCTTTTCCTTCTCATCTATAAACCCTTAACAATTTATTGATAAATATTTCCTACAATTATTATTGGTAACATTTATTTCAAATTAGCCATTCTCTTTTAAAATTAAAAAGAGCTTTTGCCCTGGCTGGGGAGCTCAGTTGGTTGGAGCGTCATCCTGACAATCACAAGTTTGCAGGTTCAATTCCCGGTCAGGGTACATACAAGAATCAATCACTGAATGCATAAATGAATGGAACAACAAATCTCTCTCTTTAAATTCAATCAATAAATTTTAAAAAGGAAAGAGCTTTATTTTATCCTGATTATAATTGTAACACATTTTCATTATTAAACATTCAAACAAAACACAAAATTTCTATTCGTGTTGACAATTTCTGCTGGTGGCATCCTTATAATAGCTCTGCTGGAGAATGGAAAAGCCGCCTGTCAGAGCCCTGAGAGGAAGGAGAACTTAAAACAGAAACTGTCCATTAGTCATCTGGTCACAAAGAAGGAAGGGGGTCACCCTCAACGTGGAGCAGATCAGATATGCTGGACACACTGTGCCGGACAGGCCGGGAGCCTCGGCAGTCCTGCTTAGACCTTTAAAACTATTCCAGAAGAACTTCACTAGCCAAGGGTTGGGAAAACTGTGTGGGGGATATCTGATTGTTTCTAAATGTTATCTTGAAAAGAAAGTAAAGAGAGTTGCTGAGAAATGTTCCTGCTGGTGTCTGCCTCTTGGAGTCCTGAACCTTCTTCAACTCATTGCTCTAGAAAAAGAAACTATTGGATCATTTAGGTCCTGCCAAGGAGGAAGGAGTCCCATGATCTGTGGCCAGAAATCCCCGAGACACATGAAATCACGCTGTTCATGCTGTGTTTTTTTCTTTATTGATTAAGATATTACATATGTGTCCTTAGTCCCCCATTGCCCCCCACCCCATCCCCTGTCCATGTTGTTTCATTGCTTGGCTTTGAAGTGGAAACTGGGGGCCTATTTCCAAGGGAATGAATACAGAAACAGCACCACTTGCAATGCTGCACAGCACCCCACTGCAGGGCTGGTGCACTTAGCCAGTTGCCTACAAACAGGTGTTTTCCTAAATTGCTGCAGGGAACAGCCTTCTGACTACATCTTTGTGAGAGTTTGTGGGACGGTTTCCTAGAAGTGGAATTGCTGGGTCCTGATGAGCTCCTCCACCCAAGCTCACCACCTGCTCCCCTTTCTCAGAGATAGTGAAGACCCTTGGCGGGGTCGGGTGGGGTTAAGGAATCCCAGAAGATGCATTTCGAGGACCAAATGCTGTGAATGAGACATGCCCCACACCAGAAGCCTACAGCTACTGGGATGGGCACCATGGCCACCAGCCCAGTCAGCCTGATGGGGTCACTGCAGAAACCTCTCCCTCCTTCCTTGGCAGAACCCAGGTCATCTTTCAGCCTGGGGCCTGTAATCCAGGGTGTGTCAGGCCCAAGACAGGCTGGGCAGGGGACTTTACCTTCCAGGGTCTTAAGTGTCTAGAGGGAAGTCCGTCCTGCAGTCTTATCATGCATCTTCTGTTCCTCCCACCTCAGCCCCCAGCCCCCAGCCCCACCCTTCAGGGAGTCAGAGGAAGTTGATGACCTGTCCTCTGGGGGAATAATAGTATTAGTGATAAGGTGGCCTCTGGCAGCTTCGTCAGCAGATTCAAGGCTTTGGGTTGAATAATCCTTTGGCATCTGCCCCAGCAGCTGGTGGTCACAGACTGGTGATACTCCCCTGCCCCAGTCCTGCTGGCTGTCATCCTTTCCGGCTGCACAGTCACGGCTCTGGCTGGGCCTGACCTGCCAAAGAACCGAGGGCCAGGGGCTGAGAATACCTCAGCAGGGATCAAAATGTGTGAGGAGTTAACAGAATAAAGTCAACATAAACGGAGTAAGCCAGGGCAGGTCAAGCACTGCAGGCATCTTTATTTTCAATGGATTTACTTTTTGCCACCCTAAAGTAATACAAGTCCACTATAGAATAGCAAGAGAATACAGACAAGTTAAAAACAGATTCCTGTCTATTATGTGCCTTGTGACCCACATATCAAGGTGACCTGAACTCTGAACCTGGTTCCTGGAATCTTCCATCTGGACTGAGGAGAGAAAGTTGACCTGGAGTGAGGTTGAATGTTAAGGACAGGACCTGGCCCTGAAGGGGCCTCTGCAGGGAGAGCAGGTGGACCAAGGCAGGGCTGGTGCCCTGGAGGAGGCGAGCTCTGAACAGGCCTGGCAGATGGAGCAGCAGAGAAAAGGCTGCCAGGTCCTGCCTGGAGGAACCTTTCCCGACGCCTTCAACTCCTTCCCTCTGGTCCTTCCCATGCGTTTACTGGGAGAAACTGAGCCAGGGAGCAGTCCTGGTATCTACCTTCTCCCAGTATTTGCCTCCCTGCTGAGGGCTTCAGGGAAAATCTGATACCTTACCATACTGTCCACCTTTAAAGGCACCATCTTTAACCTCATCTGGGCCTCAGAGCTTGCTCTGAAGTCTCTCCCTGAGTCCCTTCCACACAATGGTCACCCCCAGCCTCTGCCCTCTGGCCTGCTTCCACCTGCCTCCTCCCTCTCACCTGGGACTGGGCTAATGCCTTTAGTGTCATCTCCTTTAATCCCAACACTAGGCCACCCAGTTTAGAGATGATGAAACGGAAGCACAGAGAGGCAGAATAATTTGCCCAAGCTCACACAGCCAGAAAGATACTGAACTGTCCTGAGCTCTATGATTCCTTCAAGGTGGCCCCTGCCCAGGCCACAGCCGGCCCCTACTCGTACTCTGCCACCCTCGGGCTTGCTCACCACCAGCTTTATCCTCACTCTTTTTGACTCCTTTTTCTTTGTGTCTCCCAATTTTAAAGGGAACTCCTTAAATATTGTTTAAAAACATCTCCCTTGATAGAAAAAAGTCTCCTTAATGCCCCCCTTCTACAAAGCCCTTAGCCCTGTCTTCTTCTTTCCTTAATGGGTCTCTGCTTTCAGTCCCTCCCTCCCACCTGGGCTTCAGAACCACTAGCCAAGGGCACCAGTCACCTCTTGCTGTCCAAGCCAGAGATGGCAGTCTCCTTGGAGAGTGCCTCGGTGGAAAGCAGGAGTGTGGGGATCAGACACAGGTTTGAAACCTGTCTCCATCCCCCCATCTCCCCACCACTCAGTAGCTGTGTGGTCTGAAGCCAATTGCTTAACCTCTCTGAAACTCAGTCTCTTCCTCTGTGAGGATAACTTTTTTAGAGGGTTGCTGTGAGTTTCGAATATGATATTGCAGGTATTTGTATAAGAACTCTCCTGGAGTGCTCTCCCACTTTTTACTAGTGATACAAATGGCCTCATATGACACTTGACCTGGTCAATGCCACCATCCTTGAAGCCTCCCCTTCCATCTTCCCACGGCCCAAGCTCCTGATTTTCCTTCTCAGCTCCTTTGCCAGCAGGTCTTCCTGGGCCCCGACCTCCAGGATTAGAGTCCTCTTGTTAGCCTCAGGTGCATCCCTCCTGGCACATGCATGCTCCAGGCGGTCCCTCAGTCCTGTGCTCAGTGCCCATCTCTGTGCAGGCACATGGAGGACATGTTGGTTAGGATCCGTGGAGCTGGTCTCCACACCAGACTCTGGATGGATCTGTGGCTGGAAGCTGGGGGCAGAGCCCCAGGCAGGAGTGTGGTAGGAAGTTGCCATGGAAGCTGTGAATGTGTACAAGATTGCCCAAGAAGGGAGTGAAAAGGTCTGCTGGGGCCAACGCTGGGGCACACTGAGGTGATGACAAGTTCAGAGCAGGCAGGATGACGGTGAGTTCCAGAAGAAGAGCTTTGGAAAGGAAGGACTGGTCAACCAAGTTCAAGGGAGATGCCCTTGGCCTTGGCCTTGGCCGTGGAGGTGAGGTGGAGCTGGAGACTTCACAGTGGAGGTCCTGAGGGGCTGCCTGGCAGGACAGGGGTGTGCAGGGAGGACAGAGGCAGAGGGTCAGGTGCGAGGCCTCAGTCCATGGCCTCAATCCTCTGAGGCCCCAGAGAGCAGATTACCCTGCAAAGTCCCTCGAGCTGACTTTCCAAATCCCCAGTAGTGCTTCTCTGTCACAGTGAAGGTTAAAGCCACTTACATAGGGCCCTGCACCACCCCATCTGTCCTCCCAGAAGCTTCACACTGTCCCTTCTGCTCCTTGGGCTTTAAGGCTGGGTCAACCCCTTCTCCAGGCTCACCCTAGAGGTGAGCTCAGGTCTGCTGAGGACAGGTGGCCCCTCCAGAACAACATGGGGCTTTCTGCTCCCTCCTGGGCATGGGGTGGGAGTGGGGGAGGGGTGGGGAGCAGGGAAAGGAAAGGTTATTTCCTGAGGATTGCTCTTTGATCTCCTCAGTAACCCTGACAACAACAGCATCCATCATTTGTTATCCTATAGGAAGTACCAAGCACTGAGATGCTTCTTACTTAGTGTCCCTTCCTACATACAAGACAGGTACTTTTGTCACCCCTTTTGCAGATGAGGAACCTGGAGCTCAGAAGGTTAAATCACTTGCTCAGGGACACATGGCTGTCCTGTGTGGGAGCAGAGATTTGAACTCGGGTCTGTTTCTGCTCTCTCCACACTCCCTCTGGGCTCTGTGCTTGGTCCAAGGAGGGAGATTCCTCCTTCTGCCTCCTCCCCTCAGAAGCATCACTGGGCTCAGGCTGGGAATCCTGGGTCTGGGGCCAGCTGAGGGGCCAGCACGGAGGCCAAGTCAGGAAAAGAAGGTGCGGCCGCCTAAGAGCCTGAAGCCAGGCTCGGGGGCTGTGTCCTCATCTCGCCCTGCGGGCCTAGCTCTCCAGGTGGGTAAGAAAAACGCCTTCTCCTCTTCTGCTGCCTTGCAGGCTTGAAGGTGACCCTCCACATTGCGCCACAGGCCTCCCGCCTCCAAGCTAGCCTCAGAGCTTCCATTGGACACACTTCCTTGTGTGTGGGCGCTGCCTCCATGCTGTGGTCCAGGGAGGCCAGGACCCTGGAATCCTGCGTCCTCAGCAGTCCCTTAACAAAAGATTGGGGGAGAAGCATGGGGGGGGGGCGGGGGAAGGGAGAGCTGGATTTACCCAAGGAGCACAGGGCCACACACAGCCACACATACTTGTGAGGAAAGCATCCGGCACCTCAAAAAGAGTCAAGTCCTGGAGGCATTGGATGGCAAACAGCTTGAGAGCATCGGGCACTGGCAGCTGCGGGTGGGGTGGTGGCAGCAGGGCTGACCAGCCCTGGACGCCTTGGTAATGCTGCAGGTGTGGCCGGTTGATCTCCTGTGGAGACAGTAAAGATTAAGAGGATCACCAGCTTCACCAGCGCTACCCTGGGAGAGAAATCCTCAGAACTCAGACCCCCTGCTGTGAGAGGAAGTTGGGGCAGCTCCTGAGTCAGACAGAGGGAACAGAGTAGGCAAGAGGACAAAGAGGAGAGATGGGAGAGAGACAAAGACAGAGGGAGGTCACCAGGGCCAGGGAAAGGGAAAATTAGATAGAAGAGAGACAGGGGCACAAACAGAGGGGCAGAGTAGAGAGGGAGGTGGAGGCTTATCGGCTCAGTATCCCAGGAAGCCTCCCTCAGGCAGGAAGGTGGAGGCTGCCCTGGGACCTTCCAGAACTTGGACAGCAGCTCCCTCCAGCTTCCACATGGCTGCAGCTGCACCGACAGCTGTGGCTGCCTTCAGGAAGGAGTCTCCAGGCAGATGGGGCCTGGGGGAGGAGCAGACAGGTATGGCTTTCCTGGAGGTAAGGTCTCGGCCCTTGGGGAGCGAAGTTTGCACCATGAAAGGAGCCAGAGTGACTCAGACCCAGCCCCACAGGCTGTGTGCGAGCAGGTGTGAGGGAACTTGCTGGCGAACCCAGATCCCAGAAGCATGGGGGTTAGCGGAGCCAGGTCAGGACAATTGAGCTGATAGGAAGGAAAGAAGAGAGAGCGCGCCCTTTAGGGTTTATCAGCAGAGATCCCAGTGGTGTTGTCAAGAATGTTTTGTGGGCTAAAGGAGCCTGAAGCCACCTGCACCGAGGGGATGGCAAGTGGGATGTGGAGGCAGACAGTATTGGCTAGTTGAAAACTGGCCATAGACGGCGGTGAGAGGGCAGGAGTTGGGTGGGTGCGGTGGATTGGTGGTGGTGGTGGGGGGTGTGTGTAATAGGGGAGATACTTTTCAAAATGGGAAATGGAATGAGGGGTAGAGAGGGGTCCCTGAAGAGGTGGGAGGGGGTGTGTACTCACCCAGCCCCTGCCCCTGCCCCTCAGGCGTGGGCCCCTCGCTCCAGTGTCGTGTGTGTGGAGACAGCAGCAGTGGGAAGCACTATGGCATCTATGCTTGCAATGGCTGCAGTGGCTTCTTCAAGAGGAGCGTTAGACGGAGGCTCATCTACAGGTGAGAGAGGGCTGGACCCCTGCCAGGAGAGCCCTGCTCCTAAGGGTCCCTGCGAGGGGGAGGAGAGTTCAGGAAGGAAGTGTCCAAAGCCCACGGTCCAGCACCTGAGCAGAATACTGACACCTGGGGCTCCCCTCTGCCTCAGGTGCCAGGTGGGGGCAGGGATGTGCCCAGTGGACAAGGCCCACCGGAACCAGTGCCAGGCCTGTCGGCTGAAGAAGTGCTTGCAGGAGGGCATGAACCAGGATGGTGAGTTGGGGAGCCAACTGGAGAGGTGTAACAGAGGAGCTGGGGCACATGGCTGGTGGGTGTCCTGACCCTTCCTGCCTCCCCAGCTGTGCAGAATGAGCGCCAGCCACGAAGCACAGCGCAGATTCGCCTGGACAGGGTGGAATCAGGCAGGGAGGCCTGGCTGGAGCCCCTGGTGGCTTCCCTGGCCCCCACAGGGCCCAGCCCACGGGGCCCCACACCTATTTCTGCAGCCAGAGCCCTGGGGGCTGGGGCCGTCACACCTCAAGGGCATCACCAGTTCATGGCCAGCCTTATAACGGCCGAAACCTGTGCTAAGCTGGAGCCAGAGGATGGTAAGCGGGAGGATGGCCTATATCCCCACAGCCGGGCCCTGGAGCACTCCTGCTTCCTGCTGAGGAGCAGTGGCTTATGTCACAGCTCCCTCCTCCAACAGCTGATGAGAACATCGATGTCACCAGCAATGACCCCGAGTTCCCCTCGTCCCCACATTCCTCCTCCTCACCCTGTGGCGTGGACAGCATCCATGAGACATCCGCCCGCCTGCTCTTCATGGCTGTCAAGTGGGCCAAGAGCCTGACTGTGTTCTCCAACCTACCCTTCCGAGATCAGGTATACTCATCGGGTGGCCCCAGGAGTCAGCCAGCTGGGGGCACATACCTCTTTGTGCAGATGATGATTGGAGGTGCATGTGGCTTGGGGAGGTGATGGCTGGGGATGCACATGCCTGTGAGGCAGGGGTGGTCACGGGCACAGTCTCAGGGCCATGACTGTTGGGGTGGCTCACCTCTCTGGGTAGAGATTGTGGCTGGGTGAGCACCTAGGGGACCATGATGGCCAGGGGCACACAGGAACCAAGAATTTGAAAGCAATACCATGCCCCTGGTCTGATTTCCTCCTAGACAAACCTCAGATCCTACAGGCACTGTGTCACAGGGTGGTCTGCACACCCTGACCAACGTGAGCAGATGGTGCTGGGCTCCCTTGAAGCACAAAGGCCTCTGATTTCAGGGCTTGAGCTTCAGCCCAACCAAGACGCTCCCTGGAGTTCTCGTGGGCAAGCAGACCAACGTACCATGATAAACCTGAGGGGCACACTGAGGATCTAAGCCCTGAGCCAGCGTTTAAGCCAGAACCCAGGCTGCGTCTCCCAAGTTCACTCAGTGTAGGGTGCTCGTGAGCAGTGTCCCCAAAGCTACCTTCCCACAGCTCCAAGCTTTCCACAATGTTCCAGGTGTGGCTTTGGATGGAACCCAGGCAGCCGGGCCCCTGGATGAGTCAGGAGTTGCTCCTGCTCCTCCCGAAGGCACTAGGCTGTAGGCTGGGTCTGAGAGGCTGTCTCAGCCAGCACAGTCCCTCCCTCTCTGAGCACAGGTGATCCTGCTGGAAGAGGCCTGGAGCGAACTCTTCCTCCTTGGAGCCATCCAGTGGTCTCTGCCTCTGGACAGCTGCCCACTGCTAGCCCCACCCGAGGCCTCAGCTGCTGGCAGCTCCCAGGGCCGGATGGCGCTGGCCAGTGCAGAGATGCGCTTCCTGCAGGAAACCATCTCACGGTTCCGGGTGTTGGCGGTGGACCCCACAGAGTTTGCCTGCATGAAGGCCTTGGTCCTCTTCAAACCAGGTAGCTGGGTCTTTGTCCAACCAGAGAAGTGGTTGGGAATGAAGAATAGGAATTCCAGTGACTTCCTTCTGGCTCTCACTTTCCCTCTATCAACCCACATAGACCAGATGTTTGCAGACTTCTTCCCTGGGGGCAGGAGGAGAGAGTGCAGGTGGAGCACACCCTTCCTGGGCCCTGGCTGCCTGTGAGGGGCAGGACAGGCGGGAGAGGAGCTCACTGCTGCTGCTCCTCTCCAGAAACGCGGGGCCTGAAGGATCCTGAGCATGTGGAGGCCTTGCAGGACCAGTCCCAAGTGATGCTGAGCCAGCACAGCAGGGCCCACCACCCCAGCCAGCCCATGAGGTGACCTGAGCACATGCCTCCCTGCACATCTACCCCTCACCTCTTCACCCCCTGCCCATCTGTCTGGCTCCACCTCAGGGCTGCACTACTTAGACCCCACAGAGTCTAAGGGTTTCAGTTCAATATATCCAACATGTACTGCGTGCCAGGCACAGTGCCAGGCCCCGAGAGTGGGGACCAAAATGTGTGTAAGATAAAGTTGCAGCCTCCCATGGATGCCCAGCACAGTGACTACACTGAAGATGAGAACTGGTCAGGTATTGGGGTTGTATGGATCTGAAGGAGGCAGAGACCCATTGAGGGTGGGGTGTACAGCAGAACTGGCAGGGACTCTGTGGAGTCAAGGCTCGGTTTGGAAGGGAGGCTAGTGCCTAAAAAGGGAAATCATTATTTACCAAGGGAGAGAGACAAACTCGGCTGTGTTCTCATGACAAGAGCCCTGTTTGGAAGGTGAAACAGATTGCTGCCAGTGAGAAGGAGGGAGATTAGACTAGAACAGCACTCTGGGGCCAGCCTGTTTAGGACTTTGGATGACAGCCAAGGCCATATATGATTTGGTGCAGACTAACGTGGCAGTGAATGCAGAGGATGCTGCTGCCATCATCCAGGGAAGTCATGGAGTCTGCTCCTTGGGAGTGGAAAGGAGATGGCAGATGAGAGAGCCTCTAGAAGCTGGAATGGGTCAGACCTGGCACTTGGGTGACGTAAGGGAAGAGGCGCTATTGTGAGAAGCGGTAGTCATGAAATAGAAAGAAAAGTCAGGAGGCAAAGATAGTTTTGAGGCAGCATAATGTCTGATGCAGGTATGGAAGGACATCTCCTGGGGATGTCATTGTATAAGCCATGTGCTTGGACAACAGCCTGGCCCGGCTGGGTTTGGGGGACAGTAGCTGCAGGCTGAGAGTGTGTGTATGGGAGTAGGGGGTGAGGGAGGGGGCGCCCAGCCTGTCCCAGCACCAAAGGATACCACAAGGTTGAAGCACTTGGCCTCCAGGAATCTATTGGCTATTTTAGACCATATTATCTGCATGCTCTTAGGGTTTCCAGCAGTTTTCTCTGAAGAAGTAAGCTAGCATGGACACCCTGGAATCAACCTTAATCTGAAAAAATGGTCACAAGAAGAGGTCATTTCCCTTGAAGAAGAGTCAAAGTATCCCGGGCCTCGCCACATTGCACAGAAAGATGTCTGCAGCTTGTGTGCACAGCTGCCTAAGGGTGACCATCACACAGCAGACAGCAGAGGCCTCCTGGGCCAAGTTTCTGTTTGAATCAGCTTCCAGAAATGTCTGGGCATACCGGTTTTGTATCAAATCTCAAAATTCTGATTAAGATTTCCTATGTCATGTCTATGGCAGTTCAGCGTAACTACAGGCAGAACTGAGTGTTGAGAGTGAGTTCTCTGAGAGCGGCCAGCTGGCACAGTGACCACACTGTAGTGTTTAAAAACTGCAACACCCAGGAAGAAATACAATTCCCATCATAACCCAGTACACACACTGACACTAAAACAAAGTTCACCAAATCCTACCTGTCCTCACTTTGTGTAATTTACTCTGACATTTGTTCTTGTTTTTTTGTAAAGACTGATTGTGACCCACTAGTGCTGGGGTGGAGAACGTCCAGCCCGAGGGCCGTATAAGGCCTGCAAACTCATTTGGTCTGGCCTTGCCAAGGCATTAGGGGTGAGTCAATTAAATTTTCGACCAAACATAGCAGGCTAATGTTTAAGTTGATAATTTTGTATGGTCTGTGAATGATGTTATAAATATCCAAATGGCCCTTGGCAGAAAAAGGTTCCCCACCCCTGTAGTAGTGGATCAATTCAGGCCGTGTGGAAAAGAACTTCTCTACTCAATTTCAGTTACTTCTTCCTGACCCTCCTTAGATCAGAAACACAGAAGAGGGGAAGGCACAGGGAGGGTGTATGGCTGCTCTGTGCCACTCAGTCGCACTCACAGGAGAAAGCAAGCCCTGGGGTTGGCAAAACAAGTTCATAGATGATTGGGAGGTGGGGGAGGCTTCCCATAGACTCCACGGAGGAAGCTAAGCAGGGAGTAGCCTCACTTTGGAGTGGCTTCTTCACATTAGTATCGACACCGGCTGTCAGGCCTCCTACCCAAGGAAGGTCGACCCCCGCCCCCCCATCTGTCTCTTGGGGCTTCACCATCCACCTTCTCGGCACTGGGGACCCTCACTTGTAGTTCTTATTTAAAACTACAATTACTTGTTTTCTGGAGGAGTGTCTCAGCCACAAAAATTAAGATTCTACTTCAGAACATTTTCACTAATGGTTACTCTATCATCCTGGGTGGCTTGCAGAGGGGAACTTTATTCTTTTCAAATGTATATAGTATTAATTATCACAGTAATTGTATATATTATTAACATAAAGAACTTCTTACTTTATAATCTTTACACATAATAAACTATTTTCATCCCACTCCTCAACTAAACATATTGTAAAGGGTCCACATGGGTCAGGGGTAGGTGGCAGCAACCCTCTAGGGAGTGGGACCTTTCCTCAAAATTCCTCCCTACTTACCCTGGGCTCCTCCCCTGTCTCCTCCCCTCTGCCTTTCCTGGGGGCAGTGCCCCCAGGTCTTGTGCTCAGACGCTGATAATCAAACTGACCTGTCCTCTCTCCTGTTCAGGTTTGGGAAATTGCTCCTGCTCCTCCCGTCTTTAAGATTTATCACTTCTGAACGCGTTGAGCTCCTCTTTTTCCGCAAGACCATAGGGAATACTCCAATGGAGAAGCTCCTCTGTGATATGTTCAAAAACTAATGGAGGTAGAAATAAAATGGGTAAAGCCACCTTGGGAAACAATCTACTGAAGTTAAACATTTGCCTGCCCTGTGACTCAGTAATTCCACCTATGCCTTGCAGAACTGTCCACCAATATATAAGAATATCCATAGCAGCTTTATTCATAATAGCCCAAACTGTACATCAACAGTAGAATTAATAAATTATAGTATAACCATATAGTGAGTAGAAAACAAATAAGGAAGAATAAACCACCAATACATGTGACAACATAGATAAATTTCACAGACATAAAAGTTGAACATGAGAAGTGAGGCACAAGATCTGCTTACACACAGTTCCAAAACAGGCAAGACTAACAGGTGGTGATAGAAGTTGGAAGAGTGGTTCCTTTAGGTGGGAGGTGGGATGATTGGGAAGGGGCCCATGGGAGCCTTCTGGTGTGTATGAGATGTTCTTTATTTTGATCGGAGGTGGTTTCACAAGTTTATTCATTCATAAAAATTATTTAAGCTGTGCACATTACTGTTTTATGTTAGATCTCAATAAAGAAGTGAGAACACAAAAGCAGAAAACGAATGTGCCAGAGCCCCTCCCTGTGAGGGCCTGACTGAGGAAGGGGCACAGGGGCCAGAGATCCATTTGGTTTCCACTCCGAGTCAGCGGCTATGAATTCAAGCTTCTCTCCAGATGGCATCTCACCACCCTATGGCTTCTCTCGATCTTTCTCCTTATCCCTCCTCACTCCTCCATAGGCAAAGGTGAGCACCATCCATCTCATAGGCAGGCACTTTTTGTGAAGGGGAATCTTCATCACTTCTTAATTCCTTATGAAAGATGAAGCAGAGACAAACTTCACATAATTTTCAAAGAGACCCAGAAGACCTAGAAAATAATAATAAAAAGCTAACATAGCCTTGGCCAGTGTAGCTCAGTTGATTGGGCATCATCCCATGCACTGAAAGGTTGCTGGTTCGATTCCTGGTTAGGGCATATGCCCAGGTTGTGGCCTCGATCCCATGTAGGGGTGTGCAGGAGGCAGCTGATTGACGTTTCTCTCTTTCTCCCTCTTTCTATAAAAATTTCTATTAAATATTTTTAAAAATAAATCTAACATATATCAGGCACTTTCTATACTAGGCAGTGAGGTGGGCACTGATTGTGCATTGTTATTGAATCCTCACATGAACTCTGGGGGCGGGACCAATCATCCCCATATATAAATGAAAAAACTTGAGGCTTAGAGAAGACTCAACTCTTGTGACTCTACTTAGCTCTGCTCATCTCTGGCACTGCCTCCTCCCCATGCCCCTTTTACCCCTGGAATCCACCGAACAGTCAACTGCATTTTTTGTCTTCAAAGAAGAAATGCTTGAAATGGAAAAGGAAAAGGTCCTGTGAGGAATCTGTGAAATCCTTGGGGTTCCCCTGCCCTTTAGCCTGTGTACATATTCTAGCTGACAGAGATATCCTGCCTTGATGGAGGAAGAATGGTTCAGAAGACGCTTCTTTGGAAATGACAATAGCTAGATTGGTGCCCAGAGATGAAAAAGCATGGCAAATCCTGTCCAGCTTGAGCCTCTTCTAGCTAAGCACTCAAATTAGTTGAGACTCTTTATCTTCCAAAAGCATAAGACTTGCCTCAGTTATTTGGCTCATTTAATGTCTATGCCACAGTGCTACCCAATTCCCTATCAAAAGTTTTATCCATAAGGTTTAAAGACCTATTTTAGAAAGCCTAAGCAAAGGAACTTTGGCAAGAAACATAGTTGAAATATGACCAGATGTGCACATTTATTCTACACTCTCCCCTTTTCATTGCAAAGGCAACCTGCTGAAGTTCGCAGGCAGTGTCTGGAATGTGTGAGCACAGCACTTCTATATTGGGAGATTGCTTGGGATCTCCAGGAGGGAGTCTTGGAGGACTAGAGGAGGTACATAAGCTGGGTTGTCTGCGGTCAACCTGGCATCAATACCACCCCCTTCTAGTCTTTTGTTCATTGCAGAGATTCCAAGGAACTACATTTCCCATGATCCCTTCCCCCATGGGTTGCTGAAGGAAGAAGGGCACTCACATGGGACTTGGAATGTAAGCACAAACTATTATTCTTGGGAGGCAGTTGCAGCTGGATGTGTGAGAAAATAGATTTCCAGAAGCCTTCTTTAGAATTGCAGTGGCTTTCAGGCAAACTCCTGCGAACTTTTGACCTTTTGGCTGAGCTCTTTACCTTTTGCAGGAGCTTCTTTGACCTTTGTCTCTCCAGTTCTTCCAATGTGGATCTTAAGCCCCTAATTATTGTATCAAGTCCTTTTCACCTGGAATATATGGAGTGTCTTCTGTTTCCCTAACAATGCAGCTCTCAGTACAGCCCAGCATCTATTCAACCTTTTGCTCTAAATTGGTCCCACTGGAATTCGGATGGGTAACAAATACCTCTTTCATTGCATCCATGGCCTTGCTAGGAGAGGATACTATGAAAGGTTTTGTGCCCTCAATGCCAGAAATGTCTTTGGTTATGAAGTACACAGGTAGTCCCTGTGGCCTCTCTGAGCCGTTCGTTTCAGCTGCAGTTTTCAGATTCGTGAGGCACTTCTCCTCCACCCTTAAGGTAGTATTTAATGGTAGAAAGGGCAGAGAAAGACTCAAAGATGCCAAGAAGCACCCTGCAAATTAATAAATGTAGCCTGGTAGTGGAACCTGGATATTACGGATGACTAGTCTCCCTCTGGTGGGCATCACTGGTTTTCCCCACTAGAATACAAGCTCCACAGGGGCAGGGAGTTTTGTTTTGTTCACCAATGTAGCCCAAGCAGGACCTGTGGGTGCTCGGTATTTGCTGAAAAATGGACAAATGGCAACACGAGGTCCGAGATGTCTAAAGATTAAATATCGCATATATCTTATCTCCTTTCATGGTTATGTCTCTGGCTCTATGACATTGTATTGCTACCCACTATAGAAGGAACAATTTTTTAAAAAATCAAGAGTGCTTTTCTCTTTATAACTTGTATCTCCCTGCGCCTTCATGCTCTCATCTTCATAATCAGAAAGATTTGTTGTAAGTTCAGTAGTCACAGGGACAAGTTTTAAAAATGGCATTTCTAAGTCTTATTTGGCCAACTGAAGAAGAAATTTAGAAACAATTCACTGTATCATAATTTCTATGTAATTTAATGCAAAAATGTAAATAAAAACTTTAAAAGAAATGGGAAGGATAACCATAAGAGTTTAAAAACTGAATATAGTGTTAGGGGAAAATTAACTTTTTTTTTTTTCCATTTCACCCAAAACTTGGTTTGGCATTGGGAAATTCTGATCTCACACAATGCTCTTATCCAATAACTAAGGGCTGGCTACCTTTTGTTAGGTGCTGGGAATCTGAGTCAACACGACAGTGAGTCCACTTTTCTGCCTTGAGAAGCTTACCTCTAAGTTTTTGATGCCACGAATACTGGGAGCTGTTGAGAACACAAGACATCTAACCTGGTTTAAGGAGGAAGAAGAAATTTCCTAGTAGAGTTGTGCTTTACACTGAGACCTGAGGAGTTATCCAGAGAAGGAAACCTGGGCAAGATAGGAAAACTAACGTCCAGAAAGGGCAAATGACTTTTCCCAAATTCATGCAATATAGTGGCAGAACAAACATGACAAACTAGAATTGAACTGTTGGGCCCTCTATTAGCAGATATTGCTACTTATTCATGGCCTTTTCGGTGAGGATCCTAAATGTAGGCTCACTACCTGCTCTACCCAGCTAGCCCTAAACCGAGTCAATGAGGTCTTGACAGCTAGCAGCTAGCACCTATTACAGAAAGTGACAGCTTGCATCTCACCTTTACTTGAATTCAGTTGAGTTCCAATAAGTACTACTTCTGCACTTTGTCAATTGTGGGCTTGCTCAGTCCTTTCCTTACAAAAAAGAAAAATCACTTTAACAAAAATCATTGTTCCCTGGGATCAAGATGGAGCGAGTTGGGGTGGGAGCCAGGATGGTCAGAAAACAAACCACACATATTGCTGCTTCTGGAAGCTTTTGTTCTTTAATGAGCCATTGGAGTAATTTATTCATCAAGCTGTTTTTGTGTAGCCATACAGCACATATTTTGAGTGACACAAACTGGACTCTATACAGATGATATCTTGCTCCCCCAAATCCCCCCCCAAAAAAAACAAAAGGAAATTACAAAGAGCCTGGTGATTGTATTAGGAATATAATCAGTTCCATGGGTGAGATAAATAATTCTTCTTATAGAATTATTCTGTTTAACAGTAAAATATATTTCACAGGATATGTCCTTTTACAATACATAGTCTTTTAAAAATTTACACTCAGCATACTTATAAATTATTTAACCCCCTTAAAATAATATAATACTAATCTGTAGTACACACCTTTCCCCTAGTTAAATACAATTATATGATTCAAAAGGTGCAACTTTTATATGACCTAAGAGGACTGATAAATAGGTATTAAGTATGGATGGATAGCAAGGTGATAGGCCTCTTGGTGGGGCTTTTTTTTTTTAAAGTTTCAACCAAGGGACCACAAAACCTAATAGATCCATATCCACACTCATCATTTTGCTGTTACTGTTTAACACCAAATCAAATGTGGGAATGGTTCCAGAAAAAAGTGGTTATAAGTATTTAGAAAAGACAAAGGACTCCCACAAATACCGAGGAATTTTACAACCAAGGTTAGCATGGTGTTGGGGAACAGGGCTGGGGAGTTACTAGTATCACAAAATTATGGGTGACATAATGCATTTGTCAACACAGAATGATGCATGCCCCATATCCAGATCCCCATCAAGGGAAAAAAGAGGAGAGAGGAGGATGAGGAAAGCTGCTTGGACTGTGTTTCTCTTTAAAATTAAAACTCTTAGCTTTGAACACATCTTGAGAATACTTTCTTCTCTCTGGCTTACCAAAGTGCTTGTGAAATGTACACATTCATTAGTTATAATTTTAAAAACACCAAGGCCCACAGGCACTGAAGGGGGCCTGCAGCACTTGGCTGGACTTCCTCTTTTCAGCAGGTTTCTGGGATCCTTTGTCTCCTACAGTGAAAAAACCCTCTCATGATAGAACAGAGAAGTCTCTTCTAACCTCCCAGCAGAGGTTACTGTAGAGCTGCAGCTGGTTTCTGAGGAATGAGAAGGCAGGGCTCTGGTATCCCATTCCCTGATCTGGGCCCCTTGCCTCTGCAAGGCTCCTACAGGGAAGGCATACCTCCCTTAATGTTTTCAGAAGCCCAGAGTGGGAAAATAATTAAAATGGCAGGAAGTACCAAGTGCATGACAAACTAAGCATACCACCTCCCTGAACCTTTCCTGTATTTGCTGTTATAGTCATTTGCTTCACTTTGTGGCACCCAATGTGATCCAAATTAGGCTTTTCTGCTGCTATCACATTTTTCATGATAAAGGATGTGTTGGTTTTACTGGGGAGAATCGAAATCCAGGCTTTGTTTGGGGCCGGGAATGTGTGATAGAACAGAATGCTCTTCAATCTGGAGTATGGACTCCAAATATGGGGCCATCCCGTTGCTGCCATGCAGGCATTTTCTTTGAGGCATCTGAGATCAAAGTAAACACGCAAAGCAATAGGAAATACAGATGTGACATATGTTAGGGTTAAATATCTTAATCATAAGTGGTTGCAATGCATACAGCATCACTTTGTGGTGACTTAACTTAAACCAGGGAAAGAACCAGTTAAGAACAAATGGAAGGAAATAGATCACTTGGTTCTGACAGTTTTTGAGAGTTATGACATCATCTCTGTATCAGGCCCACAGCACCTATTATCCCATGAGAACAGCAGCTTTCCTTCCTTCAAAGGGAGGATCCCACACTTGCTCTGCATTCTTGCAATTGTGTGGCCCTCTCCTCCCCACCACCCTCCATTCTGGCAGCTTGTTAAATGACTAGAAATCCACAAATCTAGCAACTGAAAAGCAATATTTTTTATTTAACTTTATCCAATTCAGGTTTCAAGTCCCTGAGAAAAATTATAAAGTCTCTTAACATCCATTGTCAAGTTCCTATAAAATGTCCTATATGAGTTGTTTTTTAATTGCCAAAACTTATTTTGAAAAAACAATAACAACAAAAATTTAGAAGGAGAACATATGCCAAGATGTGTTCTGCAGGCCATTCCTCTGGGCCAAAGGAAACTATCCAATAAGGGTACTCTCTCCTTTTGTATGGTATTGACCAATGCCTGGCAAGTGAAGAGCAGCAGGCATGCCCAGCAGAACGCTACTCTTCCAAGAACACTGACACAGACCTGCAGTCTGGCAGCGGCACCAAGGTAGCACCCATCCCACTTTCACACAACCATGCTGGGATGAATTAGGTTTTCCTCTGGGAGATTTTCCGAAATTCAGATTTTTAAAGGCTTTACATTTATCACTCCTCAGGACAGTCTGGACAAGGTAGCAGATGTTTGTGGGGTATAAAATGGAACATTTATTCACTAACCACCATCATTCTGGAGATTTATAAAGATCCCTTTTCCTAACTCATTTTGGAACCCAAACCAGGGAAAGGGAAGATTCCTGCTGCCTTTAGCTGCCACTCAGAATGATGTTCCAAGTCTCATCTCTGGAGTTCGACAACCACCACTTAGGCAGTGGCATGAGGTTCAGTGTCATGTAACAGGAGAGACTCTGCCTTAACATGTCTTAATAGTTCCGTAACTTCAAATTCAAGAAGCATTTAAAGGAAGAATAACCAAAATTCAGGTTACAGTGCATGTGGTAATTAGGCAAGATCCATTTAGTAACTTTAAAAATAAACATTTTCACATATTTATCTCAAGAAAGGGAAGCATGTTTCATTTCTCATATATTATATAAATAGCAGAAATAGATTTCAAATCCCACTGATGCTAAGCTTAAAATGCTATTATAACTCAGGTGTATGGAGACACCTAGTGGTGAAGATGGTTTGACTTGTGACTTGTCCTTTAACCCAGGGATGTGTGGCTCTCACCTCCCTGTCCAATCATCCCTAATCTTAGGAAGAAATTCCATAGGAGGAGGAAAGCATAAGGTGAAAAAGAAATATGCATACTATACATATATATTTACAGTAAACTTCAGTAACCAGAATATTAACAAAAGTAGCTTCAAGTAGTCCTTGATTTTTAAAAAAGTCTATAATACTGATGGTCTGAGGAAAAAATAAAAGTTAGATGGGTCATCTGAAAAAGGTCTCTCTTATTTTTTGGCAGCTTTCTGCAACACTTATCCATGTAGTATTGTGTTGTGAATGTTTTGAGAGAATTGATTAAATGGTCATTTGTCTTTGAATTCCAGGTTGAAATCTACCAGCAGATGAACATGTGATCTTCAGTTCAATCAACACAGAGAAAAGCATGGATGGATTAGGGTGAAACCCTCATGTTTAGTGTTCACCATATCTCTGGGTCATTTAAGAAAATTAGAGGAACCTGATCCTAGGACCAGAGAATATGGGAACAGTATGGCTACTGAAACTTCAGCCCATGCAATATATTTGGCAGGAACTAACCAGAAGTTAAACCAGCATTGATTATTATTACATCAATCATCATCAAAAAACAAAGCTTGTACTCTCTCTTCTTCATTGTGTAACCAGAGGTCTGAGACATGCTCTGATGGCTTAATGGAAACAATTGCCTTTTTACTTTTCCCAGAATATAACATGAAGTGTTTTTCAAGAAAATCTTAAAATAGAAGGCTTAACCTTTTTTTATAAATCCTTGGGGGGGGGGGGGAAGTATATTCTACCCCAGCTCCTAACTATTCCCAAAATAAACTCAAAAGCTTTTGCTTACATAGTTAAGGAAGATTTACATGTTTTCTTCAAAGGCCAGAAATCAATGCGCCCGCCCCTCAGGCCCACAATGTGCTCACCAGTTCCACACCCACCTCTGGAAAAGGAAAAGAGGATGGAAGAGAGGCAGGAACAAAGACCTCCATGACTGACCCAAATCCCCAAGCCTAGGTGGCTTCGTTAGTGAAATCTCTGGTCAAATACTGCAGCCAAGACACAGCTGGCACCATCCAGGCAGGCTTCAAAGAGGCCTTTCCACTTCCACAGGAGGCCCAGGAATTCAGCATACCAGGTCTTGGTTGTATTCTTGGGCAAGAGGCTGGACCACACTCAGAATGGACTGTTGTGGACGAGGCAATGAGAAGAGACCTAAAGATGAGATATGTTGACCACTCTGCAGCTATGAAGGAACACACAGCTGCTAGTTCAGACCATAAACTCATTATTTCCAAAGAGAGCTGGCTGTTGCGTGGAGCTGCAGTCTGCGTCCACAATTTTCCTGTGGCCAGACCCCACTGTCCCCTCTGGGGTCTCTTTGGTTTTCTGAGGTGAGTTTTTCACATTCTTTAATTTTTGTTTGCCCTTTTCAGGATTGAAGGTTCCTCTGCTGATGAACTGAGGTCTGTCTTCTAGGGATTTGGTCTGGCCCAATGGTCCCTCCATTTCTAGGGCCTCACCAGCTGAGGCAGCTCGGTAGAATGGAGATTTGGAATAAATCTGAAATCGTTTTCTGGTCCCATGAGAAGAGACTGAAGAGTCCACTGAATCCAAAGAGTCGTGCTGCTTTTTTAGCTGCTTTCTCAACTTGCTAGAAGGTTCAGACTTGTCAGCTGCTCTCAGGGAGCTAAGGGTCAAGCTTCTCTCTAATCCAAAGAGACCAAAGCTGTAAATGACAGTTCCCTCTAAAGCATATCATTATATAATGAATAGGCATCACTATACACACGTGAAATGAGGTGGGCTAGATTTGGAGGGTCCAGGCTGACCTACTTTGTGCACACACATAACTCAAAAAGAGCTCACCATCCATTTCTACATACATCATTTTAGAATCAATTCCAACGAAGTCTGGAATTTGACTAGGCCATTAGGAGACGCCTACAACTTGTCACTGTCATTTTAAATTACCCACCCTTAGAAAATGGATCATGGGTCAGTAAGGCAACATTGTTGTGATTATTGGCTTTTCTCCTTGGCAAAGTAAATGCTAGAGAAAACAATAAATTACCAAAAGCTGAATTACATTGAAGGCTTCAGCTAATGAATAATTTATATAAAAACTTCATGAAGATCATTATTTTCCAACTCCTTAGGACTCTGTCTTAGCTTGGGAATCCTTAATCCTCCTTTGCACTAAGGTGTTCATTTACCCGATTTCTCAGAAATGGCACCTTCAGACTCAATATTTAAGTTTTCTGAGCTATCGGCGGTCCCAATGGAGGCCTCAGACTCAAGGGTTTCATCATCAGAGGCACGGGGTTCCAGTATAAGCATCTCAAATGTCAGCTCCTCCCTGTAAGATACAATCAAGAAATCCATTAGTATTTGATAAGAAGTGGAAGGAAGTCAACAGGAGAAAAGACCTTCCATAAAAGTCAGGAATTTAAGTAGCAAAACCAGTCACATTTCTTACTGTTCCCAATCAGGGTGGTGACAAGGATCTGAAAGCCATAGTAATGGTGAAGGCTAACACTGTATGTACTAAAAGACAAAGTGCAGCAAAGGCTGGGCCCATAAAAGAGCCAATGGTGAGGTAGGGAAAAGATGCCCCAGCTGTAAGATCTAGTAATCAGATTAGTGCTCTGAATTCACTCTAAGCTCGTTTATAATGCCTTAGGAAGGAACTTTCTTCTCTCTGGTCCTGTTTTCTCATCTATAAAACAAAGAGATTAAACTAGATAATCTCTAATATTCCTTCCAGCTCTTTAACTATTTTCCATGAAACTTTACCTTGACCACAGAGAAACCTCTGGATGAAGTTAAAACACTGATTTGATCTTTTCTGTCCTTGAAGCTTAAGCCATCTCCATTTATCATATTTTCTTCTCCTCTTCATCAAACACCCACCTATCTCAGTCATGCCCCCTTAGTCCCTGAAGTCTTTGGTACATGGCTCCAAATCTTGCTTTTCTCACTAATACCTGATATCACCCTAATCTACTTCAATCAATACCCTACCACCAAAGTTCCTTTATGTCTGAAACTTCTAATAACCTCCCCTCTACTTTATATAGGCAACTTTCTCCAATGGGAAGATCTGGAATTATACCAGCTCTGAATCTAACACATACTCTACTTGCCCACAACCTCCTTGTCCTTCCAATTCTTACTTCCTTTTTCATCTCTTCCCTTTAAAAGCCCTTTAAGCTTCACTTTCACTACCTAGCTTAGACAATCATTTCAAAGATAATCTCACTGCTGCAATTACCACTGTCATAAGCCATGTTCTGAGACTGTGCTCATCCTTTTTCCTTTCTCTAGAAAGATTTTCCCCTTCCTACAAATTCCTATTCATCCTTTAATACCTCCAATACCATTTTTCATCAGAGGTGAGTTAGGTCCTCTTTTTAGATCATTCTTGTGTCAAATAGCCCAGACAATGTACCCCACTTTTGCTTTATCATGTTCTGCCAAGCTGAGCTCCAGCTGCTTTTTTAGCTTGCCTAAACTCTAGACTCAATCCTGGCAAACAAAAAGTACTTCAACAAACTCATATCTCCACATGAATCAAGTTCTCAGACCTGGAATTCTGGAACTCAGGAACAAAAATCCCCTTAAAACTTAAGAGTCAACATCATCAGCCAGGATTAGTACATGGTACCTTCAGGGAGAACCATGGGATGTTCAAATTATCCCCAAGATATATTGTTACCCACCTTTGTTCCAATGATGGCAAAGGTTACAAAGCTGCTTATTTGTCTCTCCCCTAAATTACAACCAATTTTTCTACCCAGTATTCCAGCACCCACTAGTGTTGCTGCCCTACTCTGACCATTTAGTTGCTGGCCCCATGGCTATATTGATCTTTAGATAATATCCTTCCCTCATGGAGTTCTGAATAGGGACTTTGTCTTAGCCTGGGAATCTTTATCCCCCCTTTTTTAAGATAAAGCTGGTCTCTGACCTGTTAGAATCTCGGCTAAGATTCCTTGACACACCCTGCTCCAGTCAGCCTGTCTAGAATCATCACCGTAGCAGCTTCAAGTCTCCATGCTCACGGAGCTTCCTTCAGGCAACATATCTTTGTCATCTCCACATCCTCTGTATCACCTGATGATACAGTGCTTGACACATAGGAGATCTATACTAATAAAAGCCTAGGTGGTCCTTGCACCCTCACACGACGTCCTCACATTGCCATAAGATGGCTGCCACAAAATAGCTGGCAGGGGAGGGCAGTTGTGGGCGATCAGGCCAGCAGGGGAGGGCAGTTGGGGGCGATCAGGCCAGCAGAGGAGGGCAGTTGTGGGCGATCAGGGCAGCAGGGGAGGGCAGTTGTGGGCGATCAGGCCAGCAGGGGAGGGCAGTTGTGGGCGATCAGGCCAGCAGGGGAGGGCAGTTGGGGGCAATCAGGGCAGCAGGGGAGGGCAGTTACGGTCAACCAGGCCGGTAGGGGAGGGCATTTGGGGGCCATCAAGCCAGCAGGGGAGGGCACTTGAGGGCAAGATCAGGCCTGCAGGGAAGGGCAGTTGGGGGCGATCAGGCTGGCAGGGGAGGACAGTTGGGGGTGATCGGGCCAGCAGGGGAGAGCAGTTGGGGGAAATCGGGCCAGCAGGGGAGGGCAGTTGGGGGAGATCGGGCTGGCAGGGGAGGGCAGTTGAGGGCGACCAGGCCTTCAGGGGAGGGCAGTTAGTGGCAACCAGGCCTGTAGGGGAGGGCAATTGGGGGCGTGATCAGGCTGGCAGGGGAGGGCAATTGGGGGTGACCAGGCTGGCAGGGGAGGGCAGTTGGGGGCAACCAGGCCTGTAGGGGAGGGCATCTGGGGGTGACCAGGCCTGCAGAGGAGGGCAGTTGGATACAACCAGGCTGGCAGGGGAGGGCAGTTGGAGGCGATCAGGCTAGCAGGGGAGCAGTCAGGCATCAATCAGGCCAGCAGGGGAGTGGTTAGGGGGCGATCAGGCTGGCAGGCAGAAGCAGTTAGGGGAAATCAGGCAGGCAAGTGGTTAGGAGCCAGCAGTCCCGGATTGTGAGAGGGATGTCCCAGATTGGATAGGGTGCAGGCTGGGCTAAGGGACACTCTGCCCCCCCTGCCCCGCACGAATTTCATGCACCAGGCCTCTAGTATTTAATAAATAAGGAAATATAAAAGACAGAAGGAAGGAAATGAAAACAAATAAAGTGGTCACTCTCTTTCCTCCTGGAAACTCACTTCTCTTTCTGTAGGTTCTCAATCTGCTCAGTCAGCACTCTCTCCTCCTGCTGCATAGCTGCTTGCTGCTGTTCTGTGATGTCCATCTCCATGGTTGCCTCACTAGTCAAGGTCTCTTCTGGGACATCAGACATAGAGGGCAACCGAACTACAACAGGAGAGGATGGACTTGCATAGTTTCCTCGACGAAGACACCCCTTTCCCTACAAAGAAAAATACGTGTTGTAAAGTAAATTGAGTGCCTACATCAGTTTTACATGACCCATTTAGGATAACAAGAGTACTTCCATCATACCAGGTGAATGTTAGAAATAAATGGAAACATTCTGTAAGGCCCAAGATACTTAGTGAGATACCATCCATCAAATACATTTAGGTTAAATATTTCTTGCAAGAGCATAGGGAAATGAATACTTAGCATGTGGGAGTATAAGGACACATTGTGTACTGGGATGTGATTCTTCTTGTAAATATAGGCTGCATCCACTCCAAACTAAATACCCACATAGGGCTATTTAAATGTAAATCAATTAAAATTAAATAAGTAAAAATTTAGTTCTGCTTTTTCACTAGCGACATTTCAAATTCTCAATAGTCACAGGTGGTTAGAAGCTACCATACTGAACAGTGCAGATATAGAACATTTCCATCATCACATAAAGTTCTGATGGATAACAATGCTCTTCACCTTTAACTGTGGAATGCACAATCTCTCTAGGAAGACTATAAAAACATGTCCCCAAACTGTTTCATTACAAAAAAAAAAATCATTTCTATATCACAGGGTGCTGGTGAGTTTCTCTGAGAACAACTCAAGAAATTTCTTTCTTGAGGTCAGAGGGGGAAAAAAATCGTATTACTTTTAAATTTGTTACTTTGTATATAACTTTAGCTTCTGATAATGGCAGAATAGGTATTTTAGATTATCTCAGCAGGAGTGCCGAGAGCAACTGGACCAAACACATACACAAAAAAAATATATATTCTTAAAGGCACCAGAGAGCTAACAAGGAAGGCCAAGGAAAGGCTAGCCCAGCATTTCGGGCTAATCTAAATTTAAGAAAAGGTGGCTGAGAGTCTTAACAGAGCTTCTGACAGACTATATTAGGGGTCAGCAAACTATGGCTCATGGGCCAAATCTGGCCTTGTGCCTGATTTTGTAAAAAAAAGTTTTATTGGAATGCATTAATGTTCATTAATTCACACATTATCTATGGCTCTTCTGGAGAACAATGGCAGAATTAATTGTTGCACACAAAACTGTAAGGTCTACAAAGCCTAAAATATTTACTCTCTTGTCCTTTTCAGAAAGAGTCTGCCAACCCATGGGGTAGAGAATAAAAGTGGGAGTCCAGAACCACACAAAGGTATGGGCTCCATGCCTGACACTAGGATCCCCAAGATTTGTATACTAGACCTCAGGGTAAACTGAAATTATAATAGTCCTTGCAGACACTGCAGCCTAGCTTCAAGACAGCTGAACAGTCCAGAAAATTGTAATCCCTAAAATTGGATTAAAGTAAACCAGATTTTTAGTGCCCTAGCACCTGGCAGAAAAAGTGAAAATACTATTTAGAGGAAAGAAACATCATCTCAGGCATCAAAATATTTTCTAAAATAATTTTTTAAATACTGTGTCTGACACACAATCAAAAGTAACCAAGAACAAAAGGAAACAAGACAATGTAAGTGAAAAACCAGTAAAAACAACAGAAAACAGAAACCCTCAATGATTCCAGACATTGTGCTATAAGACAGACTTAAAATAACCATGCTGAAGGAGATAGAAATACATTGTTGAATTAATGGACCAGAAATTAGATAAGAAGAAAATATAAAGAATCAAGCAGGGAAAACAAAACAAAAAACTTTCAGGAAAATTTCAGAAAAGAAGGTAAACAACAGGATACAATTAAAAAAACCTACCATATGTAAAAAAAAATAAATTAAAAAAATATATATGGAGAGAAGAGCGATTCTGTGGAAGAAATATTAAAGAGATAATGGCAGACCATTTTTCAAGACCAATTAAAGATGTCAACATACTGACTAAAGAAAGCCTTCAACCTATAAGAAAGATAAACCTAAAAAGTCCATACCCAGGCACAATTGCTAAAAATCAAAGGCAAGAGAAAATCTTAAAAGCAGTAAGAAAAAAAAATGTACCTGCAATAAAGAAGCAACTTTTCAATAGAAACAATGGAAGCAGAAAATAATAGATGATATTTTCAAAGAGATGAAAGAAAAAAGTAACTGCCAATCTAGAATTCTATACATAGCAAAACAACTTTCAAGAATGCAATTGAAATGAAGACATTTTCAGTCAGTCTAAGAGAATCTGTTACTAGCAGACCTGCACTAAAGAACAGATAGAAAATGGCACAAGAAGAAATGTTAGTGAGGGAGAATGAAGAACAATGAAAATAGTAAATACGTGAGTGAATCTAAATGAAAAGTGACTGCATAAAACATAAGAATAATACCCTAAATTTTAAAGTAAGCATTTTTTTCCAGATGGATTAAAAATATACAGATAATTTAAAATACAAACAGCAACTATATATTAACTAAGGCATATTAAAGTTCTCAAATTATCTTGGAAAAGATAAAAAGCACCAATGAATAGACATTGGTAAGTAATGGATTTTTATTGTAACATTTAGTTTAACTACTAAAAGAAGCATAAAAGAGAGTATAAAACCTTTTAAACTAACAAAAGAAAAAAGTAGAATAAAAAATAGTCAAAAGAAAAAGGCAAAAAGGAACAAAAAAGGCAAGAAAGAAAAGGAACATGTATCAGGTAAAATAAAAGCACGTAATAAAATACTAGATTTAAATCCAAATGCATCAGTGATTACATTAAATGCAAATTGATTAAATGCTCTAGTTAAAAATCTGGTAATTATCAGACTGTATTTTTTAAAAAAGTCAAACTATATAAAGTCTACAAGGGACACATATAAAACATAAGAATTAAGAAAGGCAGAGAGTAAAAGGATGGAAATAAAAGGCATACAATGTCTAATCAAAAGGAAACTAGGGTTGCTATTTTAATTCTAGACAAAGTAAACTTTATGGTAAGAAGTGTTACCTGTGATAAAGAGGGATATTTCACAATGACAAAAATTCAAATTATGAAGAAGATATAACATTATTTCCAAATTTGCAAATATCCATTTCTGAATAAATGGCTTCAGAAATTTAAAGTACTTTTCCATCTGGCCGCAGCCATCACAGGTCTTAAAACATTAGCAGACTCATAAAATCTCTTAAGTCCTAAATTCCTTTCCACTTAAAATCTTAAACCATCTATTTTGTGTGTAAAGGTTGTTCAAGTAAAGGAATAAACTTAAAAAAATAAATTTAAAGTAAAATATTGACAAAAATACTCAAAGAAATAGACAAAGCTATAATCAGCACAGAGAAAACAAGTGTGTACAAATAAATCAGTAAGCTATGGATCTGAACAACTTAAAATATAAGTGATAATAACAGACATACATAATTCAGTATTTAACAACTACAGAACACTCATTATTTTAAAGTACATACAGCAAAGACAATACATTTTTTTAGGGCTGAAATAATTTATCTGACCTTTAAAGTAATTTAAAATAAGTTTACTAACAGTGCAATTATAAGGGGAAAACTAATAACACCTATATATTACGAAATAGACTTCTAACACACTCATAGTCAAAGAAGAAATCACAATGGAAATTAGAAAATATTTTGAATTAATCAACAATATCAAAGTCTGTCAGATACAGTTTAACTCTGCCTACCTTAAAATTATAGCTTTATATATTTATTTTTCTTTAACGAGCAACAAATAGAAAAGGTTAAATTTTAAAGTAAGCATTTTTTTCCAGGAAACCAAATAAAGAACAACAAAATAAATCCAAGGAAAGGAAAAGAAATAAAGATAAGAGTAAATAAACATTAAAAAAGAGAGGACAAAATCCAAAATGTAGTTCTTTGAAAAGACGAATAAAAAAGTTAAAACCCTGGCAAGATGAAGATAAATAGAGGGAATCCACAAGTAACCAAAGGAATAAATAGGATAAGAGACTACTATGAACACCTTTGTCAATAAATCTGAAATTTTATACAAAAATGTATGTGGAGAAATTCTATGAAAATCCAAGTAATTAATACTGTCAATAAAGAAATACAAAAAAGTGAATAATCTTATCAACTAAATTCATAAATGCAGACTTTCAAGAGAGAAAACTCTAGGCCTATATGATTTCATTAGCAAACAAGAAGAAATAACATACAAATCACACAAATTCTTTACAGAACTATAAAAAGGACTATTATTCCCCAACTCATTTCTTAGAGGGCAGCATAACCTTGATATCAAGACAAAACAAGAATATGGCCCTGACTGGTATGACTCAGTTGGTTGGGTGTCATCCCATGCACCAAGAGATTGCCAATTTGATTCTTGATCAGGGCACCTGCCTGGATTGCCAGCTTGATCCCCAGAAGCGGGGTGTGCAGGAAGCAGCCGATCAATGTTTCTCTCTCATCAGTGTTTCTCTGTCTCTCTTTCCCCTCTCTCTAAAATCAATTAAAAATCAAAGACCTAATAAGGATATTAAAAGTAAGAACTATTATAGGACAATTTTACTCATAAACAGGTACAAAAATTCTAAATAACTTACTATAAACTAAATCAAGCAATATGTAAGAAGGATATCACCTCATGACTAAGTTGGATTTATTGCGGTAGTATAATGATGGCTTAACATTAGAAAAACACTTGGTGTAATATGTCATATCAATAACATAAAAGTCTATGAACACCTCAATGGACATAGTAAAGGTATTTCATAACATTCAATAATAATTCCTAATAACAATTCTTAGAAAACCAAGAATAGAAGGGAAAATTATCTCATAAAGCATCTGTAAAAATTCTATAGCAAACATCATTATTTAGTGGTAAAAGTATTAAAGCCTTCCCTTTGAGATAGGGCAATGTGAAAAATGATCCTTATCATTTCCTTTCAACACTGTACTGGAGATTCTAGCTAAGGGAAAAAAAAAAACCCATATGGACTATAAAAAAACAAGTGAAACTATTATTACTCATGAACAGTATGACTAAGGTATGAAATCCAAAGAAGTCACAGCAAAATTATTAGAATAAGTGAGTTGAGCAAGGTGAAAAACACCAAAATCAAATGTATTTTTCTTTCATGAGGAACAAATAGAATATAACAATTTTAAAATAACATTTATAATTGCATTAAAATATTAAATCCTGGTAATAATTAAAACTGAGTATGAAGGGCAAAAATATAAAGCTTTTTAGAAACATTGTCTTCATAACATCAAGTAGTGAAAATAGTCTTAAATGTGACATAACGTGTACTAGCCTAAGGAAAAGGCTGATAAAATTTAGACTACATTAAAAATAAGAACTCCTGGTTAAAAAAAAAAAAAAAAAGAATTCCTGATTCATCTAATGACACCTCTAAGTGGAAGAAGAAATTTGCAACAGAAGTAACCAATAAAGGGCTTGCATCAAGAATTCATAAAGAACTCCTACAGATCAGAAAGACACAGGCAAGCCAATTAGAAAAATGGGCAACAGCTTTGAATAGGTCCTTCAAAAAAGGGTATCTCATACATACTTATAAAAAGGTACTTAAGCACATTAAAGAGTACAGAAGTGCAAATTAAAACCACAATTACACACTGTTAAGAGTAGCTAAAATTAAGAAATCTGGAATATAAGTGTTGACAAGGAGGTGGAACAATTGGTAACTTTCATATACTAACTACTATAGCACAACTTTATGTACTAAAGTTGATGATACATATATCCCATGACCCAGTAATTCCACTCCTATATTTCCCCAACAAAAATACATGCATGTGTACATAAAAATACATGTATCAGAATATTCATAATAGCATTATTCATAACTCCCAAAATACAAGCCAATGTCTACCAACATGAAAATGGTTAAATGGTGGTATACATATATCCTGGAATACTATACAGTAACAAAAATGAACTACAACTAAACACAACATGGATAGGTCTTATACATAATAAGACTGAAATAAGTCAGATACAGAATAATATGATTCCATTTATACAAAGCTGAAAACAAAAACAACAAAACTATAGTGCTCAGGAATATATCCTTTAGTGGGAAAACAACAAAGAAAATTGAGCTAGTAACATAAAACTCAAGTTATTGCTCACCTCTGAGGCGTGGGAAAGGATTGTGGTTGGAAAGAAAAAGAGGAGTGCTTTTGGGAGTGTTGGCAATGTTCTATTTCTTGACTGTGAGTGGTATGTGGATGTTCATTTTATAATTCATTAAGATGTTTATGTATATTTCTGGGCTCCTCTATATGTGTTGTATTTCACATAAAAGTGGTATTTTAAAGCTTTTCAACATTAGCTATTTATGAAAATATGCCATTATCTTTTGAATAGCATGAGACAATAAACTGACAGATTTCTCAGTTGATTTGGGGGAGAAAGAAGGAAGACATGCTGTATCAGAAACAGAAACTACTAATCTAGCCCTGCTGGTGAGATGAGGTGGAAGTGGAGGACAAGTTCTAAGGGCAGTCAGGCTAACTAAACTCATGTGTTCTAAAACATGCAATGGGATGAAAATCAAGAGGATTACAAAATTATTATTCCACTTTTAGTTCTGAGAGCAAGAAGTAAAGAAAATAGAAAAAGTTGCTCAAAACACAAGATTAGTCTGCAAATTCAACAAAAAATGACTTAGAATAAGGCACTGTTGCCTTTGCCCGGCCAATGTGGCTCAGTGATTGAGCATTGATCTATGAACCAGGACAATCGTTGGCAAACTGCGGCTCGCGAGCCACATGTGGCTCTTTGGCTCCTTGAGTGTGGCTCTTCCACAAAATACCACGGCCTGGGCGAGTCTATTTTGAAGAAGTGGTGTTAAAAGAAGTTTAAGTTTAAAAAATTTGGCTCTCAAAAGAAATTTCAATCGTACTGTTGATATTTGGCTCTGTTGACTAATGAGTTTGCCAACCACTGAACCAGGAGGTCACAGTTTGATTACAGGTCAGAGTACATGCCCGGGATGGGGGCTTGATCCCCAGTTGGAGGGCGTGGGAAGGAAGGAGGCAGCCAATCAATGATTCTCTCTCTCATCATTGATGTTTCTCTCTTTCCCTTCCTCTCTGAAAAAAATTATATATATATATATATACACACACACACACACACACACACACACATATATATATATATATATATATATATATATATATATATATAATTTTAAACTATGCACTATATATATATATTTCAAGTTGCCTTTGTTCAGTGTCCATACCATCACCTTCCTAGCTGCCGGAGTACTTTACCATGGGTTAGCTAAGGATTACTTAACAGAGCTAAAGAAAATCAAAAAAGCTCTACAGGTCTAGCTCTTTTAAGACAGCATTAAATAAAGATGAAGGAAAACCTGAAACCTCTACAGCCCAGAGTTCTTACAAGGTCAAGGAAAATAACTTTTGAAGTTGATTACATAGAGCTTTAGAAATATGAAAAAATGCTAATATTGTGTTAAAAACTGGACATAAACTTGTATACTACAGGTTTGTTTTTTTAATCCTCACTCAAGGATATCTTTCTATTAATTTTTAGAAAGGAAGGGGCAGAGGGGAGAGAGAAATAACATCAATGTGAGAGAAACTAGTGCCCTGATTGAGAATCAAACCCGCAACCTTTTTGGTGCACTGGATGATGCTCCAACCAAGACACAACAGCCAGGACAATGTAAAAGAGATCCTTAATTATTTGATTTGGGTCAGAATTCTGTAAGAACTGTCCATAATAGACTTCCCTATTATTCTGTGAGACCAATCTGTATTAAGCTTTCCCACTATAACAAAAATATTGGGAACCAAATGCTTTAATGTGAAGGTTCTAAGTGAAGATACCTCTTTGAGGTAATCTTCAGTTGAGCCCAGCATTTCCATTTCCTCATAAGGGTTAAAGAGGTAATAATATAAACAAATAGAAGGTACACCAAAGTGTTAAAATGAATAAAGCCTATGAGGAGAGTTTTAATTTCTCAGAAAAATGCTATAAGGCCCATGATGTAGAAAGGATGCAGGAAGGAATGGCAAGGTATGGTAGAGGGGACACAAAAATATTCAATGCTATAAGTCAAAATAAGCCCAAAGAGTTAAAGATAGATGAAGTTAGAGAGATACTTGTGGTGGTAATTAGGGAGTGGATTGCCCAAACCTTAAAGAAACTTGATGACTGCCCAGCTGTTGTGGCTCAGTGGTTGAGTGTCGACCCATGCACCAAGAGGTCGCTGGTTCCATTCCCAGTCAGGGCACATGCCCAACTTGAGGGCTCAATCCCTGGTGGGGGCCTACAGAAGGCAGTGGATCGATGTTTCTATCTCTCTCTCCCTCTCCCTTCCTCTCTATCTAAAAATCAATAAAAATATATTTAAAAACAACTTGATGACTATGTAGGGAAAGACATCTCTTACACTCACTAGGGAAACATGAAGATCTTCAGCCTGGCCTGCAGGGATCGGGCCGAAACCGGCTCTCTGACATCCCCTAAGGAGTCCTGGATTGCGAGAGGATGCAGGCCAGGCCAAGGGATCCCACCAGTGCATGATTAGGGCCGGGGAGGGACAATGGGAGGGCTCCAGGGCATGTCTGGCCTATCTCGCCCAGTCCCGATCGGTGGACCCCAGCAGCAAGCTAACCTACCTGTCGGAGGGTCTGCCCCTTGGTGGCCAGTGCGCATCATAGTGACTGGTTGAACAGTTGAACGAATGGTCGGACACTTAGCATATTAGGCTTTTATTATATAGGACTGGAGTTTGTCCATGGGTTGAATATATAAGAAGGAAAAACTATGCACTACCTAGATAGGACTGTATATAATTAGTTAAAGCACAAATCTCAGAATCCTAATGAAGAAACCATACCCCAAAACAGCACTTTGGACCAAGATAGACTATCATTGCTTGAGTGTCTTGTGTTAAGTCACAAAAATAGGAAGCAAAGAATTGAATTATGGGAACACTTCCTGAGGAGTCTATTTTCCTGGTAAGGAGAGGCCTAGAAAATTGGCTGTTTTGCATAGTGTTATAATTAGGTAACTAGGCTTGTTCAAATATCCCAGTGCTTGTAGTTATGATTCACCAGATGAAGATTAGGA
Source organism: Plecotus auritus (assembly GCF_963455305.1). Taxonomy (NCBI): domain Eukaryota; kingdom Metazoa; phylum Chordata; class Mammalia; order Chiroptera; family Vespertilionidae; genus Plecotus; species Plecotus auritus. The sequence continues at coordinate 122,520,708 of NC_137770.1, read as the reverse complement.
AGCACTTTAAACACTTGAGTCTTTTTTGTGCATTTATTTCTTACACATGAAAAGGAATTATCCTCACCAAATATTTCTGTGCAATTCTGTAAGCCAGGAGTGTTTTATGTATTGAAGAGTAGTGTTTCTCAAAGTGTAGGTGGTGTCTACAAGCCCATGGAGATGTCAAAATTATTATTATTATTATTTTTTTTTTGTTAATCCTTACCGGAGGATATTTTTCCCAGTGATTTTTAGAAAGAGTGGGAGGGAATGAGAGAGAGAGACAGAGAAACATTGATGTGAGAGACATATCGACTGGCTGCCTCTGGTACGCATCCCAACCAGGGCCAGGCTGGGGATCTAACCTGCAACCCAGTACATGCCCTCAACCAGGAATTGAACCTGCAACCCTTCGGTCTGTGGGCTGACACTCCAACCACTGAACCACACCAACCAGGGCTCAAAATTATTTTTATAATGATACTAAGATGCTAGTTGTCCTTCCATTTGACAATTGCACTAACTGCTTTGCAGCTGTTGGCATCTTTTCATAAATGAAGGCAGTGGTATCAAACTGTACTAGTAATCATATTCTGTGCTATCATGCATAGTTTTTTAAAAAGTCAATTTCATGTTTTCCATTAAGCAGTATAAATTAATTTTATTCTTAACACTTGAGTTCACTATTTTTAATTTTCTGTGTGATAAAATTAAAAGTTTTATACACAACGGACCTTTCTGCATACTGACTAGTTATCTTAAGAAAAAAATATGTGAACATTTGAAATGCAATTGAATTAAAAGCTTTATTCATGAAATGCTACTTAACACATTGCGGACCAGTAGTTTTATTGCTAGCTTTACCCACTGGCCAGATAAGTTTCTATTGAACGAGTACAAAAAAAGTTTTACATAAATGTTAAAGGCACGCTTTAAAATTAAATACCCATTGTATTTTGAAGTTATTTATTACATGTTCTTACAAGGTAATATCTTTTTAAAGTATGATACTTTGTAAAACACTGTGTAATAAGAAGCAAGAATTCTCATGATCCATCCGCAATGTGTTAAAATAATCGACAAAGTAGGACTACTGCATACAGCAACACTGTCTTTAAAAATGTAAGAAGGGAGCCCATCATTTCAAATGAAATAAATGTATGACCATATTTTTTGTCAATGACATTTCAAACTTTCAAACAAATATTAGAATTTTAGAAAACTTAGAACTGCCCCATGAGTTTGACAGCTGCCCAGTACTAAAGATTTTCTGAAGAGACTGGTGGTGATATTAACAAATGTTATTTTTGTTTGATATTGTATAATGAAACATTTGAAAGATCTGCATAACTCAGTGAACCAATATTTTCTGAATGATTCACTCATGACATTATGAGGCCATATATGAATTTTAAAAAAATCTCTTCAAAGGGTGAAATAACCAATAGATTATTATTTTATTTTTTGTTAATCTTTACCCAAGGATATTTTTCCATTGATTCTTAGAGAGAGTGGAAGGGAGGGGGAGAGATAGAGAGAAACATCGAAGTGAGAGAGATACATCGATTGGTTGCCTCCCGCTCGGGGGGTTAGAGGGTGGGGAGATAGCAACCATGGTACATGCCCTTGACCAGAATCGAACCTGCGACCCTTCAGTCTGCAGGCCAATGCTCTATCCAGAGCCAAACCAGCTAGGGCAACCAATAGATTTTAATGTCACAGTCTATATTGCAATTAACTTACAAGAAACTAAATATTTTTGATTTGGGGGTGTAGGCCCAAAGAGCAAACAAATTTATGTGAATGACCAGATCAAAACTGTATGGACCACTTCCCTCACTCGAGATACCACACAGCTTCATAAGTCCATTTTAACAGGTATGAGTCTGAATCTCTTAATGGCATCTTTAAAAGAGCTATGAGCTGATCCCTTTTAATAAAAGAACCGAGGGTTTTTTTCATCTACAAGGCCAACATTCTACAGGGAAGAAGGAAACACAGCTTTGGATCATGATGCTAAGCAGGTAGAAGAAATAACTAAGTTGTTTTAGGGGATGTATCAGGGAAAACTCTCTGCTTTCTTTGTAAAGAAACATGTTCCTGAGCTATCTTCCTTGCCCTGTGAGACATATCAAAGACTATGATAAATTAAATTACTGGTTCCACTTCTCTAGCCTTCTGTAACAGAATTAATTTCCATTAGAAAAACATATCCCAGATAGTTCACTAGTTCAAGAAGAATAAGAGATGTGCAAAACAGAGCTGGACTCAACCTGCAGCTTATTCCAAATCAGGTGAGCCCCAGCCACTTCACAGAGATAAGTGATAAATACATAATTATTACATCAAGCCAATCAATTTTTGGGTGTTTTGTTAGGGGAAATTATTGTGAATATAGTTGATGACTTTAGGCTATCCCATGCACACCTAAAGTCACATTCTAGAAGCTACCACTTAAGCCCATTGTTTTTCCCTAAACGTCTGGAAGACTTTGGTTACGGGGAAAAGTTTGGTGGTACTATTCCCTGGTTTAAAAACCTTTGATGGACTCTCAAGGCCTAAAAGGATCAAATCCAAACTTCTGGTCCTGGAATTTAAGAACCTAAAACCTTACTATCAATCTTCCCTTCCTTCATTCCTACCAAGAAATTTTCTATTGTAGCCATTGAAGATTATTCAATTTTCTCAAGTAGTACTACTCACCCAACTCTCTATACCCCTATAGCTTTGAACAGATGAGATTTAATAAACTGAACTACAATTATTTACATTTTTGTTTACTAGATTGTTAATTTATCTAAGGCAAAGATCTTGTCGTTTCTAAACCTTCAGCACACCTAGCACAATGCCTGAAACATGGCTTTTTTTGTTGAAAGAAAAAGAATGAGAATAAATGAAATTAAAGGAACAGGTCTTACCTATAGAAGAGAATGAAAAGGAAAAAAAGACAAAGAGAAGTATTTCTAAAGAAACATGTATTTAAAGTAGTCTCATTTTTACTTAGTAAAACTAAAAGTTTAAAAATATTAAATGGATTTATGATACTAAATTGAGTTCATGTTTTATCTCTACAAAAATCTTCCTAAAAATATAAAGCTATGAATACTATAGTACTGTCATAAATTCTATTAAGCATACATAAGGAAAATATAAATATTCAAAAATATTAATAGACACTGGTGATTTTCTTCTTGCCTTTTACATTTCACTCTACTGTTCCGAATTTTCTAAATTGTACATGAAACAAGTACATAAATGTATCTTTTATGTAGAAGTATAAGATCTTAGATTTATCAAATGGCTAATTTTAAAAGAAATAAGTTCAGTAATTGCTAAATATAAAATAGTTTATCTTTCATTTTCAAGTTCTTTAACTTCTAATTATAAAAGTTTCCTTAAAAGCAGTAAGTATGTTATGTAAAAAGGAGCTACTATGGCAGTGGAGTCAGTGGGATTTTTCTTGCACTGCCTCCCAGAATCAAACTGGAAATAAAACTAAATTTGGGAACATTCACCCTGAATTACCAATTGAAGACTAACTGAAGAGGAGACTTTTTAAACAAGGTACAAACCAGCTCCACACCGGTAGGAAGGGCAGGGTTGCGAGAGGGACTGGGCCAACTCACACAGGCCAGGACTGAGGGTGAGGAGGGATATCTCCGCTGAGGGGTTGGAGTTATCTTTTTATAGCAGCAAAAATCACATAGGGAGCCAACATAATTTATTTTTGTCTAGTATTCTGTACTTTTTGTTCTCTAAACACATAACCTCCTTGGATCACTCTACCATTTGTGAACTCTTCACTTTCTCTTCTCTCACATATAATCCTATCATCTCAACACCACACTAATCCTTATATTATTGTCTCTTTCTACCTTCTGCCTTTTATTCTCCCAAACCTAATTAGCAGGCTTCCTGAAAAAGTCAAGTTCCTTTGCCATGTATTACTGTAGTTCTTCCTCTCTTTTCTGTAAGAATTCCCTGTATAATTTCTCTTCCTGTTTGTCCCCATCTGAGAGAAGATTATAAGGCTTTGAAAGGGGTGCTTCTTTTTCAAAAAAGAACCGAAATATTGTTCTTCTTTTGCCTATTACCCCCAAGAGATCCCGTGCCTAATCCTCTTCAGCACTGGCTCTTGCATGACTGCTGCATGCACATCTTCAAGTAATGCCTTGTGCTCACCATAATGATCTCTGGAAGGGAGTTAGGGAGAAACAGAGTAGGAAATATTCTGACTACAATGTTATCAAAGATAACACTACCAGTTCTCATCACACGGAAAAAGACTGTAACTATGTGAAGTGATGGATGTTAACTAAATTTATTGTGATAATCATTTTGTAATATATACATATATCAAATAATCATGTTGTACACCTACAATTAATACAATGTTATGTCAACTAGAGGCCTGGGGGACGAAATCATGCACGGGGGAGTGGGGTCCCTCAACCCGGCCTGCACCCTCTCCAATCGGGGACCCCTTGGGGGATGTCCGACTGCTGGTTTAGGCCCACACTTTTAACAGATGACAGCTCCATTGTTGTTTCTTTCTTTTCATACTTAAACCCATGGGAATTAGTAGGTATTCAAAGTGTGTATACATTGGGGGGGGGGGGGACACCTTGTATATCTCTAGTCAGCAGTGAAAGGAACCAACAGCGAGTTTGGAACCCCCAGACAGGGAAGCCCACTCACTCCCCGCATGTCTCCCCACTCCTCTTTCCACCTTCGCGGGCAGTGGGAGAATCAATGTTTTCTCTCATTAACTCAAAAAGCACGTCCCGCTGCCCAACAGGAGCGTGCTAGGCCCCGAGTGAGCGAGGCTCAGTCAGGCCTTTCGCTCCTGGGTGCCAGCACCCAAAGTGCACATTCCTCCTCTGCTGTCGCCCTGACTCTCCTGCTGTTTCACTGAGAGGACGGACCTCCTCACCTCTTCTGGGTTCCCAACCTCGAACACTGACCAAAGGCACCTCAGCAAGGGCCGCCCCATGCCCACCTGGTGTGTCTGTCTGCACCTGCTTCCGCCTCAGCACCTGCATTAGACCCACAGAGGCGATCTTGTCGCTGCTCTGACTTCCGCAGGAACAGGGCATCACCACTACGACCTCTCACTGTCATCTCACAGCCGCCCACCCTGAGCACCCAGACACTCTTCAAAGGATGTGAGCATGCTGGAGGGGACATGCGCATGTCATGTGGGGGATGCAGGCACACCGGGGTTGACGGTTCGCAAGCGTGGGGCAGGGGAGGATGCGTGCACCGGAGGCCTGCGCCTGCGCAGATCCGCAAACCCGCGTGGCGCGGCCAGAAGACATCAATCTGGCCCACCACCTTGGCTGTGCCTGCGATCGTGCACCTTCTGGTCCAGGAGGCGGGACTGGCACAGCCACTCCTCGGCGCTGATGGCCCACAGGCATTGCTTCAGCTCGGCCTGCAGGCTCTGCTTGGCGCTGCTCACAGCCGCCACCGCCATGTGGGGAGTACAGGTCACCCTCTGCCGGGCCCCGCCTCCCCCACCCCCATCCCCAACACTGTAAGTCCCTGCCCACCCATGCCTGCTGTGCACACTGCCTGCTGATTAGTCGTTACTGTGATGGCATCCCGACCAATCTGCATATTACCCTATTATAATTATCTACACTAATAAAAGAGAAACATTAACCACCACTCTGCTACACCCACCAGCCAATCAGGAGCGAGTATGCAAATTAACCCAACAAAGATGGCAGTGGCCACAGAGCTGGAGTGAGCAGGAGGCTTGGGTTGCCCCCAGCGATGGAGGAAGCCAAGCTTCCCACCCGCCCTGGCTGGCCCTGGTTTCCGCTCAAGGCTACAAAGTTTCAATTATAGAAGATACATAAATCTCAGATACCTGCTTCCAGCCGGCCCTGGCCTCCGCTCAAGGAGGCGCTGAAAAAAAAAAAAAAAAAAAGGAAAAAAAGCCCCTTACCCAGGCTGGCCAGGCACCCCCATGGGGATCCCCACCCTGAAGGGGGTGTGGCCAGCCTGAAAACAGCCCTCAGCCCCTCACCCAGGCTGGCCACACCCCCATGGCCCGATCCCTGTAAACAGGCAGTCAAACATCCCTCGAGGGGTTCCAGATTGGAGAGGGTGCAGGCTGGGCTGAGGGACAACCCCTCCCCATGCACGAATTTCGTGCACCGGGCCTCTAGTCTACCTAATAAAAGAGTAACATGCTAATTGACCATACCTTCGCTATGCCCACCAGCCAATCAGGAGTGAGTATGCAAATTAACCCAACGAAGATGGAGGGTTAATTTGCATACATGGGTGCTGAGCGGCCGGGGGCGGGACACTTGCATCATCGCCATGGTGACAATGCAGGCGTTGCGCACCACCCCCAGCCGCTCCGGGCCTCTGAGCAGTGTAGGAAGGTGGAAAGGCGGCTCCAGCCAGAGCGAAGGTGGTGCCGGCAGCCAGGGAAAGGAAGGCCCATTCTGGCATGAATCTTCGTGCATTGGGCTTCTAATAGATTATATCTTTTGTTTGTTTTTTTGTTGTTAATCCTCACCAGAAGCTGTTTTCCCATTGATTTTTAGGGAGAGCGCAAAAGAGAGAAAAAGAGAATCATCGATTTGAGAGAAACACATTGACTGGTTGCCTACTGCACAAGCTCCGACCAGGGCCTGGGCGGAGGAAGAGCCTGCAACCAAGGTACATGCCCCTGACCAGAATTGAACCTGGGACTCTATGGTCCGCAGGCCGACGCTCTATCCACTGAGCCAAACCAGCTAGGACAATTACATCTTTTTAAAAATACTGGCTGATCAGTACCAATAACAGTAAGAATGCCTCTATATTCTGAGAAAATCCTCATTCTCTGAATCTAATCCTCATTATGTCAAGTCACCTGAATATGACCAACAGACATAAACACCATGCATTAATATAAAAAAACTAGAGGCCTGGTACACGGATTCGTATACCGGTGGGGTCCCTCGGCCTGGCCTGTGGGGATCAGCCAAAACCGGCAGTCCAACATCCCTCGAGGGATGTAGTAGCGCTCAAAGTTGCAGGCGGCCAGGGAGGAGCCTGGGCCGGGCGCCACGCCACTCCTGCATATCCCAACCCCACTGCGCCTGCCGCCACTGTTGCTTGGTAGGCTCGCTGCTGCTCTGCTGCAGTCTCCATGTGCCCATCCTAGGGCAATACCGGTGTACCCAGGACCAAGAAGCGGCTGCAGGCTCATGCCCAGTCAGTCCCAATGCTGGTCCCAATCCCAGTCCAGATGGAGGAAGGGTGCATAGGGGGAGTGTCCGCGGGAGAGGCTCATGCCACCACAGCTGTGCTCGCCAGCCATGAGCCTGGCATCTGGCACCCATTGGCAAGCTGAGCGGCACTCCCACTGTGGGAGCACACTGATCATCAGGGGGCAGCTCCTGCTTTGAGCATCTGACTCCTTGTGGTCAGAGTGCATCATAACTACCAGTCAAGCAGTCAAGCGGTCAAGCGGTCACTTAGGCTTTTATATATATATATATATATATATATATATATATATATATATATATATATATATATATATATATATATAGACTAGAGGCCCAATGCATGAAATTCGTACACAGGTAGGGTCTCTAGATGGGGCCTCCCTTTTCACCCTCCTTGGCCTGGAGCTGCCTGCTCACCTGCTCCACCATCCCACCACAGTCCCGCTCTCATCTGGGCCCATCGGGGCCAGTAGCGCCTCCGCTTCCGCCCGCTGCCAGTGCCACGTTGCCAACGCCCGTCATGTTCCACGCCCCCCCCCCCCCCGGTGGTCAGTGCATGTCTAACTCCCAGTGGGTCGAACTCCCACCCGGAGGGACAATTTGCATATTAGCCTTTTATTATATAGGATGGCAGGACCCTTTGCTAGAGTCAAGTAAGTCCAAGTCCACACTTAGAATATCTCTTTACTTTCCTTTAAAGCTATTTAGAGCTGCCACTTTTCAATTGATTGTTGACTTTCAAATTATTAAAACTTAACTTTTGGAGAGGCATTTATTGCTTCTTTTGGTGTAAATTGCAAAGCTTAACCCCACATATCTACCTACCCACATTAATAGAGAAATGCAGGTATGCCAATTTCTAACAAGACATGCAGGTAGTCTTTAATAAAGTCTTTAACAAAGCCTAGAATATACAAAATTAACAAATAATGCCAATCACTACAAGCACAGCAGGAAAATACTGAAAAGAACTTAAAGCAATTTTAAAATTCCACACTAAATAAATATAGCAACTGATACTATTTTAAAAAATAAAAATGTTGTTCTCAGAACCCTTGTTCAACTAGATATATTATGAAAAAAAGGACTCCATGGTCAAAGTCTTGAAAGTGTTACACATTATATCCCAAATTTGTTTGGCTATGGAAACCTTTGTGTGTAACATCTTTTAAGAAGATAATTTATGAGGGTTTTACAGATTAGTAAACTTTATTTCAATTATATTCTTCACAGTTTATTAGCTTAAATAGTGCTAAATCAATATTTATGCTTGGAATTATAGCATAAATAAGTAACAAAAAGAGTTTTGTTATAGAAAAGGTATAACTGGGTGGATTTTAAGCATATCATATTCTGCAGTTAGTCTGAGAATAGCTTAGTCAAGGTTATGTCCCATAAATCTAATTACCCCTTTCCACGTAGTAGCAGAAATAGATACAGTTGACTCTTGAACAACATGGGGTCAGGGGTGCCAACCACCCACACGATAAAAAAATCCTCATATAACTTTTGACTCACCCAAAACTTTGCCACAGTTGTCCCTCAGTATCCATGGGGGACAGGTTCCTGGTCCTCCTGCCCCAAATCAATGGATGCTCAAGTCCCTTATCTAAATAAAATGGCATAGAACAATGCATGTAATCAGCCCTCCACATCCGCGGATTCCCAACCTGGTGATATGGAGGGCTGACTGGGTATGTATTGAAAAAAAAACAAAAAAAAAAAACAACAATGTATAAGTTGCCTTGCCCCATGCAGTTCAAACCCATGTTGTTCAAGGGTAATCTATATTTTCAAAATCACTTCAAAATGAAATGATGAGGGTTCAATCTATTTTAGTAATGGCAAATATGATTATTTACAAGGCAAGAGCCTTCTAACTTATATATGACTCTCAGTTTTGCCCATCTCTAATCATTATTCTTCAGATTATCTTCTAAAAGGCACATTGATGGTGATATTCCTACTTAAAAACCTTTCTATAGCTCCGAAATGCTTCAAAGTAAAAAATCCTAAATTCTTAATGTTGCACACATGGTTCTAATCCACCTTTCCTAATTCTTCTGTCACTTTCACACCTGCTCTAGCTATACAAAGTAGTTATTATTCATAGATTGTTGTTTCATGCTTCCTTGCCTCTGGAATTGTCTTCCTCTTTCTTTTCTCCATTTGTTAAATTACTACTCATCTTTCAACACCCAACTCAAATGACTTTTCACATTGTCAATAATAAAACGTACTTCTTATAAAATGCAGTTCACTCTGCATTTCAGAAAAGCCACTATTGTATTTAAAGTAGCAATTTTAAAAAATTTATGAATACATGAACATCAGTGACTTTGATTAGAGTCAGTCTATTTTTAATGGATATCCTTAAAACTAACTTCTATCTCTTCTAGATTCAATTCTTAGATTCAATTTTCCATAGATGCTTACTGAATATCAAATATGTCCTAGAGACAGTCTTATTCTTAAGACTGGGCCTATAGTCTTCTACAGCTAAATGCACATGCAATTAAATGGGATTTTTCCTCTTATTCCAAAACTGTGGATAAAGTCCAAATTAAATACCCCTTCTTCTAACTTCAAGGAGCCAATAGTAGTTGGTACTGGCCTCTTCTCTTAGGGCTTACTGAGAGGCACTGATTTATTGAACCAGCCCTATCATTAATATTACAACACCTTCCCTCGTTGTGAATCTAAAAAGGTCGAAAAGAGGGGTTTATTGGACTCTGAAGAAAACACACAGTTTATGAAAAGAGGATATTCCATTCCCTCTTTGGGGAAAAAAGCAGTTGTATGTGAATCCATAGGGTAAGAATCGAAGTTTGAGGTCATCTAAAAGAAAGGCACACTGGTATTTCATCCTTTTTGGTTACCTATGTAGGCAAAAGATTTACTGATTTCTCCCTGTTATATGCACAGGAGAAAAGAGAAATGGAGAGAGAGTGTGGTGGGTAAGTGTCAGGTAGAGAGGTAGGCAAAACTATTGTCCACCCTGAGTTGTTGGTTCCCAAGAGGTATAAAAAAATGTAACCTCTTCCCCATTGTGCAATAAGAGGTAGATTTGATTGGATAAAGTCTTGCAAAACAAATACATATCAGAGTCACTAGGTGTGAATGCTATCAGTTAGGTTTAGCTAGAAGATGTGACCAAATCTTGCATGGGATGGCATCAATGCCTATGGAAATGGGATAGGATCAAGCTCACTGTCATCAGGGTAAACTTGAGCTATCACTCATTTTCATTTAGTCTGTTGACAAAGAGCTGGAAATTACTGTGGAACAATCAAGAAAGAGAAGTGCTACCTCAACACTGGGATATGGGATATCATGCAGAATTCTGCCTCCCCATCACTCCTCCCAGCTTCAAACCAGAGGAAGAAAACGCACAAGAAAAAGAGAGGGCAGAAGTGTGTGACCAAAAAAAAAGAAACAAACCCCTACTCACCTACCCCCAAAGTTTCCAACCCCAGATTAAGATCAGTTTGTCCTTGGGTAAAGTGATAAGAGTACTACAGCAAGCCCATGACTGAAGCTATAATATGAAAAGAACTAAGTCTTAAATACTAAAATAAGACTAGAGCATTTGAGTACTATGGAATAGTGACAAGATGTTGTTAAGGTAGTCAATATACAGGAGGAAAAGAGTTTGGCATGATAGAGTTAGAAGACAGTTACTAGATACAAAGCAAAACTGATTTGTATTTACTTGCCAGCAAGTTGAGATCCTCAAAGAACTGGTTACATATAGATGGATAGTCTCTGAAATTAGTTTCCCTATATATTGGTGTTCTCAAATCTCCATTTCTATAATTAATAAAATCCTGATATAAGTTCTATTATACTGTGATATTTAAGCCTAGAACCAGGCCATCAATTTGCACACTACTATTTGCTGCTCAGTCTAAAAAATACTAATTGGATAAGAGCCATACTTTTATACCTGGGAAGACACCACTGAAGTCACAGATATGAATGGACATATAAGCATTACTAATAATGGAGGATGTTGGAAGTAGCAATAGATATTTCAAGTAATAAAGTGAAGGAGATTGATGAGAACAAGGCTCAGAAAACAGAAATTAATTTGATAACTCAATGCTTTCAACATTCACATTTTAATGATCCAACCAAAGAAGAAACCACAAAGAGGCTTATCTAACAAAGAGGAAAAATTAGTATATTGTAAATGGAGATTGTTCAGCTGCATGATACAGAGGAAGGAAAATGAAGGTTCTAAAGAAAGAGAGTAAGAGAAAAGCAAGTGATGGCTGATTAGGAAGTGGGGCCTTAACTGGGGCTGCACACTGAGGATGGACAAGCATGAATGATAGACAGAGTAGAACAACTCTTGGATGGATGAGAGACAATAATGTAAAGTGGCTGTGACACATTGCAATATTAATACATACCGAGACTGAACTGCGGGTAATGCTCATAAATCTAACTGCAATTAGTACAGGTTTCTGGATTAGGAAGGACATGAAAAGGAAAGCAGAAGGTTAGAATGTACATGTCATTGTCCCATTTCAGTGGACTTATTCTGCAGCATCAGCAAAAAAACACAGCTAGCCTACCTGCTTTGAAAAGTAGCTTTTCAGTAAAAGGTCTCTTCCCTTCCTGCCTGAATGAGCTAAATTGAGCCTCTCAGAACTGAGTTCCTGAAAGTTCATACTACAGAAAGGGTTTCACTTTTAAATGTTTTTTTTTTTTTTCATTTTCTGAGGAAAAGATTTAGACAGTGCCCTGTGATGGGCTTTACTGCTTGGAAAAAGTCTATCTTTATGTTTGTTTTTAGAAAAGACCCTCTTCTAATCTAATCAATAGACATTGGTTGAGTACTTGTTCTGTGCCAGGCAGTTTTAATATTGAAGGAAGAACAGAGTTATTTTAATATTAATCTAAATATAAATCACGAAGATGGAGGAAGTATTGCTGTGCCACTGGAAAAACACAGGTATGATGATGGGGGAAGCCTGCTTCTCTTTAGAGATTTACTGGGGATCTGAGTGGGTGTTCATCACTACAATTTTGTTTTACAATTGAGGGGAAGGGTAGAAAATGGGCAATAATTAAACTTTAATTCAAAGTAGTTTTCCAGTTACCCAGATCCTATTGATTATTGGTCAGTGAGAACTGGAATTATCTATATATATGTCATTGGTTACAAAGGAAAATAGTAAACAGAAAGGTGACCAAATGGAGAAAATAAAATATCATTTTTGCAAGGCTTTTCTCAAAACACAACAATAAACCCTTGAAGAATTTTTACTTGATAACGGTAGACTCATAGATGAAATTCTAATTCCTTATAAATCATATTTTTGCAGTTGGTTAAGTTCTCTGCATCCCAGGAGTATTGGCAGGGCCAACAAAAATGATATGTTTGAGGTGGTGGAAGGAAGTAAAGAAGAAAGTTAAGATAGGTTAAGTTTTCATAGAAAGAACAGGAAAAGAAAACAAGGCAGATTATTAAACCACCAACATTTTATTCAAAGTCCTGATTTTTAAAATCCTACATATTTAACTGCATATATATTCTGCACATACAAATAGAGTTAAAACATCAAACATGAGGCATCCATAGTACCCTGAGATTTGATTATTTTTTTTTTACTTGTTTCATGTGAAAAAGACTCAGAGAATAATCTCTCTCTCCACCATAAATGCACACTTAAAATCCTAGGAAGGCTCTCATTTTCCCCTGTGATTTCACATTGTGCATCTTACCATTGATCTACGAATCAGTGACAACCTGGTCTTTGCCTTATTCTCAGCAAATTCCAAGCTACTGATGTCTTTGAGACGAGCCTTATATTTATTCATTTGTTCCACAACAATCAGCTCCACACAACTGAAATGGGAGAAAAGAGAGAAAACTGTTAAGAGCTAAAGTAAATCAAATAAAGTATAACATCCACAGACTGTCTTTCAGCTAAGTGTGGTAGATGGTCAGAGGGAGAAAGAAAAATCAACATCCCTTATTTTATGAGCTGATAGACAGGGTTTAGAATGGTGGTTCAGAACTTTGGCTGCACTTCAGTACCCATCTGAGGAGTGGTTATAAGTCCCAAAGCCCAGGACATACCCCGAAACAATTAAATCAGACTACACTGTGGGGATAGGACACAAACACCAGTATTTTTTTTTAAACCTCCCTTTGCAGATAAGTTAAGAGCCACTAATCCTGAAGGAAAGAAAGCAGAGGCTCACAAAGAAAAAGGCCAAGGTGAAATACAGGAATACTAAGGGCAAAGGAATTCAGAACCATAAGACCAGACTAGAGTACAAAAAGATACAAAGTAGCCGAAACCGGTTTGGCTCAGTGGATAGAGCGTCGGCCTGCGGACTAAAGGGTCCCGGGTTCGATTCCGGTCAAGGGCATGTACCTTGGTTGCGGGCACATCCCCAGTGGGAGGTGTGCAGGAGGCAGCTGATCGATGTTTCTCTCTCATCGATGTTTCTAGCTCTCTATCCCTCTCCCTTCCTCTCTGTAAAAAGTCAATAAAAATGTTAAAAAAAAAAAAGATACAAAGTATATATAATTTGGTAAATTGGAATTTTAAAATATATTTAGAAACCATAGCATTCCTAAATAAAAGCCAAATTTTATTTTATTTTTTAAAAAAGGTTGACACTTGCCAGGCTGTTGTGGCTCAGTGGTTGAGCATCGACTTGTGAACCAGGAGGTCACGGTTTGATTCTAGGTCAGGGCACATGCCTGGGTTGCGGGCTCGACCCTTAGTAGGGGTAGTGCAGGAGGTGGCTGATGGATGATTATCTCTCATTATTGATGTTTCTATCTCTCTGAAATCAATAAAAATACTTTTTAAAAAAAGGTTGATACTTTGCTTCAATCATTTTGTTATTTTTATTTTTATTGATTTGAGAGAAAGAAAGAGAGAGATCAATTTGTTGTTCCACTTATTTATGTACTAGAGGCCCGGTGTATGAAAATTCATGCACTGGAGGGGGGGGTGTCCTTCAGCCCGGCCTGCCCCCTCTCACAGTCCAGGAGCCCTCAGGGGCGGGAGGCGACCCGGCGATCAGGGGAAGGCAATGCCCCCATCACACCTCTGCTGCTGCCAATGCCAGCAGTGCAAGCCTTGCCAGACCTGGTTACCTGAGCCTTGGGCGGCCCTGGGCGGCTGGGCAGCCGCCATCCAAGGCTTGCCTGCCCCTCAGGCGTCGGTTGGGCAGCCGCCATCCGAGGCTTGCCTGCGCCTGGGGCTGGCCCTGGTGTGGCTGGGCAGCCACCATCTGAAGATTGCCTGCACCTCGGGCCGACCCTCGGTGGCTGGGGGGCTGAGGGCGCCACCGTCTTTGTGAGGGTGTGACGGTCAATTAGCATATTCCCTCCTTATTAGATAGGATTCATTACGTATTCCTGACTGGGGATAGAATCCACAACCTTGGCATATTGGAATGATGCTCTAACCAACTGAACAAGAAAAGCCAAATTTTAAAAATAAGAATCCTCAAAACAATGATGCTCACTTGAACAGACTCTTAAAGAACTTTAGCATTAAAAAACCCAAGGTGTCCAGAATCCTTTTTTTAAAATATATTTTTATTTATTTTAGAAAGAAAGGGCGAGGGAGAGAGAGACAGAAAAATCAATGATGAGAAAGAATCATTGACTGGCTGTCTCCTGCATGCCCCTACTGGGGATCGAGCCCACAACCCAGGCATATGCCCTTGATAGGAATCGAACCTGGGACCCTTCAGTCTGCAGGCTAATGTTCTATCCACTGATCAAACCAGCTAGGGCCAGAAATCTTTTAAAAATAATCTAAGCTTATAAAATAATTTACTATGTTTGATATCTGGATAAAGTGACTACACTGAAGAGGTGATGGTGACTGGCCTTACGTGGTAGTCTTACTGATGTCCTGCACGCTTTGTAGTGGATCAATGGTATCAGGGCAGCGTAGAATGCAGGGTGCAAACACAATGGCTAAAGCATTAGCAGACATTCGATTAGTGTTTTCCTGCAGAGCAATCCTAAAAAAAAAAAAAAAAAAAAGACCCCAAGTGAAACAAAGAGAAAATAGTAGGGAGGTACGCAGAAGAGATGAGAAAGAAGACGTATGCCATCAAATACATAGTACTGAAGGACATTCATAACAGTTGAAGGGCGATAGTGTAGGCTTTTCTGAAAACTGTTCCTTTGCCTCCGGAAAACACACTTTTACTCTGTTACTTCTTTAAAGTAATGTAGGCCAGCAGATAGCTTATCAAGGGAAATCTATGGTCCATGGCTCAAGGTTACCATTACTAGATGAACATGTTTGAAGAATATAGAGTAGAAACTTTAAGGCATTTTCAGATAGTCTTATTTATCTAAAAAGAAAGATGGTGTTCTTTCCAAGTACTGCTGATATTTACACTCAGAGGAAGAAAACTACTCCTGAAGTCTCTTTGATCAGTCCATTCCTAAGCACCATCTGAACCTACCTCCTATGAATCAGTTTATGTCAACAGATTTACAAACTTTCTAGTTCAGGATTTAGTAATAGGTCAGGCTACACAGTGCCACCCTGAGGCTAAAGTTGTTACTTGACTCAAATAGAGCAGAGAAGCACCTGCCAGATTGTCAAACTAGTCTGAGGATTTCTGCTCCAAGGAATTGTTAATTATCTCTTTCAGGCATTGACTTTATATATAGGGAAAAAACGATCTATCAGTTTTCCAAATAAAAGAGCTCTTCATTTATTTAAAAGAATCCAAAAGGAACTGTTAGACATCCCTTGTTTCTTGAAGTTACCTGACAAGATGAAAAATGAGGCGTTCCAGTGTATTAAGATGAGTTCGGGAGAGCTGATCTATCACAGAGTATACACCACGGATTGTCTCTTTCCTCTCCTGAAGACCTAAAAACAGTAAGAGCAGCAAATAAGATTGAATATCCCCTCTTATATACAGCATATTCCTCCTTGATTAGACACTAGGTAGCAGCAGGGGAGAATGGCTCTAGAGTTTTAGGAGAGGTAGCTGTGCCTGTGTGGCAGGTTAACTCAGTTACCACTTATCTCTCATTGCTTGAGTTCTATTTTCATTAAGCAATCTTCTGAGTTTTATTCTATATTCCAGTAATCCTTGATTACAACAAGGAGAAAGAGATGCCCTCGTTTTTCAGGCATTTTGGTGGCTAACTGATCCCCCATTAAAATTAATCAACTGCCATATAATTTTTAAATAAGTCTTATGGGACTTTGAGAAATCATGCCTCAGAGACTAAATACTTCTAGGCCTTCATCCATAGTCTACATATCAGCACTGAAAAACTAAATTCCATAACCTGTTAGGCCTGGCATAAAATAGACAGCCAGCTTTACACAGAGTTCTTGCCTAGATTCACAATTTAAATGATCATAAACCAACCCTTAAATATCCTGTTATAGTTTAAGAAGCAGCTAGGAAAATTCCATGGTGGGAGGAATAGGGAAACTGACATAAGAAAATTAAACAAGGCCAAACAGTTTGGCAGCCTGCAGTCAGCTTATAAATAGCTAGCCCTTATCTTCCCCCAATCAAGGATGCATGAGAGCAAATGGTTAATGTTTCTCCAAAGAATGCAGGGGAGGGGGAAAGGAAGAGGGAGAGGCAGAGAGGAGGAAGAAGAGGGAAGGAAGAGTGCAGTCTTATCTCATCCCACTGTTTAAACAGAAAAGCCAACAGTCTCCGAATTTAATTGCCAGGTGCTTCTCATAAATTCTGAGAAAGCCATAACAAAGTAAGAGAGAGAGAGAGAGAGAGAGAGAGAGAGAGAGAGAGAGAGAGAGAGAGAGAGAGAGACCTTTAGAGTCAACCTGTACTAGGATACCTAGCAGAGGAATTTAAAAATTTATAGACAGAAAAGTATATAAGGCAGAAACCATCCCCACACCACACTCACTCTTCAGATTAGCTGAGAGCCCATCTGTGCTTCATGCCAGATAGATTTGCTTGCCTTATTTCTTTAATAAATTTGAATGCTTTACTTTCTTAATAAATTAACGTTAACGCAATGCAATTATCTGGAGTCACTTGTTTGAATTCATTCATACAAGAAGACAAGAACCAAGGAGGGGACAGACCTCTCCTTCCCATTCATGGGGCTGTCCCCTAATACCTCTCTGGTGTCTGTAAGAGGTGCCTATAACATATCCGATTTAATCTTTTAATTTGTTTGTAATCCTAGTCTTGCAATCTGTGTGTGACAAGCAACTAACTCAGAAAACTTTTAGGACACTGACATTTTAATGAGCCTCTTAAAAAGTCAACATTTACTGCCAGTTTTATATTGACTACTAAAAGCATACTTGTGGATCTTCATGGTAAAACCACTAGAGGATGCCCAAATAATCTATAACAAAGGTGGCATTCCTTACCCAAGTGTAGGCCTTCCCTAAACTCAGGAAGCCTGTGCTTACCCATAGCTCGAAGAAATTCCTCATACAGCTCAAAGGTCATGAGTGGATTGGGCAAATCACGAAGCCATTGTTTGAATACACTTGCAATGACGTGTATGTTATAGTCATCTAGGTTTACACTCTCAGCATCTATTTACAGATAAAAGTTTATAGATAATAAAGACAAAACATGCAAAGAGATTCAAATAATTCATTTCAGAAACTATCACCACCAAAAGAAGGCTTCATGTTCTTAATCAGGCTGACTAATTTAATCTTCTACAATCTAATCCCATGCTTTGGAACAGTACTTCAAACTATAGTTAGTAAATGAGCAGTTTATGTTTGTTTTCCAAATCTGTTATAGACTGATCCATGTGTAAAATAAAAGATCATGTTTTCAAAGCCCTGTTAAATTGCTCTAACAGTTTCCAAATGCTTACTCTCAACTTTTGTACTTACCTTGCTATGTTTGTCTTGAACCACACTTTTAGTAACAATGCTTTAGATGGCACATGGAAAAAAGTCCCAGAGGACATTTTCTAAAAGTTAGGCTGATTTTAAGTCATTCTTAGAGATGAAAGGAGAGTAATAATTGAGCTTAGGAAATGTAAAGGAAATACCTTTACTCTGTTTCACTTATTAACTCCTTAAAGGAGTTTCTACAGATGAGGTTTAAAGATGAGATAATCAGAATGATCAAGAGGATACAGGATGATTGATTTTTCACTTGTATTGACTCAATATCCAAGAGACAAGTTGGCAATTGCCTTTAAACTGGAGTAGACCGAATCTCTATAGACAGAACCTCTTGCTTAAGTTGTACCAGGCATTTTCTGTTATTATTTCCATACTGATTCATTTCTCATTGATTTGTTCATTTAAAAAAAAAACAACTACTGTGGGTAGGTTCTTGACTATGCAAAGACAGGCTTTGTACATATGTGTGATTCAAAATGACCTATTCCCAATAGCAATAAAGAGAAGTTGAGAATGAAACCAAAGTCAAACCCCTGGATACATTCCAGAGCTGTAGCTAAAGCTGTTCACAGCTACATGTTCAACCCAGTAATTATCAGTTTAAATAACTATGACATCAATGTAGGAAGGCAGGAAGATGCATTGCAAACTATACTTGGAATTAGAAAAATAGAGATTAAAAGGCAATAGTTTAGAATATGAAGTCTGAAGATTTGGGGTTAAATTCCAGCTTGACTACTGAAGGGTGATGAGTCTTTAAACCTATGCTTCTTTATCTATAATATATAATAATCCCTAATTCATAGGATTGTTGTGAAGATTATTATATAACAGCATGAGCTCAGTGCCCTGCATCATCAACAGCTCATTTAATTTCCCTGAACCTAAATTTTTCTTTGCAAATTACAGATATCATAATCTTACCATTGTTAAAAAGATTAAATGAGATTTGTCTGAAGTATCTAATAATGTCTTGTATAAATGACACACTCAATATATGTTTGCTGAATTGACCACATAAAAACAAAAGTCTCCTGGTCTGTGTGGCTTATTTGATTGAGCAATATCCCGTGCACAGAAAGGTCGCCAGTTAAATTTCTGGTCAGGGCACAAGCCCAGGTTTCAGGTTCAGTTCCTAGTCCAGGTGTGTACTGGGAGACAACTAAGCAATGTTTCTCTCTCACACTGATATCTCTCTCTCTCTAAAATCAATAAAAACATTTTTTTGGGGGGGGGGGGTAAAAAATTCTCTTTAGAAAGCCACAAAATGATAAAATAAGCATCACAGAAAAGATTACATTCTTCTGGCACAAGAAAATGATCAACATGTAATAAAAACTTTAAGAGCACAAAATGACCTATTTTTTTCATTTGGTCTTGATTTGGAGGGCACCATCTTACCTGTGTCTAGACCTTGTCGAAGCTCCTTGATTTTATTAGTTGAACCAGACTTTCGGTAAATACCTTCTGTGTACAGTCCATGCATTTCAATGTAATTTATGAGCTTTTCCACCACTAAAGGAACAGTTCGGTCTTCACTAGTCAAACGGGACAGTTCAACCCCAAATTGTCGAGATGATAGCTCTGGATCATACTAAATGGAAGATAATTTTTGTTTCCAAATATGTTCAAACATCTTTAAACACGTTTACTTTTTATCCTCAAAAATCTTCAGGGCTAAATAGTATATATCGAATAAAAGGTGCAAACATTCCTCAGTCTAACATTTAAGATATTACTTGAATTGATCCTAATTACTCCTTAAAGTCTTATGTTAATGCATTTGTCACTTATGTGTTAAACAATGGGGAAACAAAATCAAATAAGGGACAGTCCTTATCTTAAGACTAATGCTAAGACTAGGAGTTTAAGCGTGTGGAGATAAGTAGAACAGAAACAACAGATTTATTCAGTATTATGGAGCTATAGAAGTGAAACAAGCTATATCAGGAAGGATTGGGCTGGGTAACAACTAATGACCTTGAGAAGACCTGATGCTTAATCTGTTGGAAAGCAAATACTAGTACATGAGTAAAGAAAGCAAGAAAAGCACCTTTTAGACACAGAAAACAAAGAACTACAAAATTGGGCAAACAAACTAACATTAATCTGATATGGCTGAACTAAAAATGAGAAAAAGCTAACATTATAAAGGACTTTGAATACTAAGTTACAGAATTTGGGTCTTGTCCTGATAGCTAGGGGAAGCCACCAGAGAAAGTAGGAAAGATAAAAGTAGGGAAAGATAAAAGTTTTATATTTTTATGCATCATTCATCTACATATACTCTGCATTCCAGCAGCCTTAAATTATACAAGGTAATATCTCTGAAAAATATTTCTAGGTCTGAGGTGGAATAGAAAAGACACTCAATCTTGAACTATTTATAGGATACAAGTCAAAATTTTATATAATCACTATATAAATTAGGTTATTTCATATTTGTAACAGGAATATCATTTTTCTATCTCAGAGGGTTATTGTAAAGATTAAGTTACAGATAAACATACATAGCACAGTACCTGGTAAATGACAAATGCTCAATGAATTGTTAAATAAATAAAATAATGCTTGCTGCAGTGATTAAAACAAAATAAATACTGGCCAAACTTCTTCTTATTATTATTGTAATACACACATGCACTCATATAATTCATTTATTTAAATGATATGGCTAACGCTAGGGCATTGGAAATGTTAATGAAGACTCAAGAAATCAAGGAAAAATTAATTTGAATATTTTCAACTGAAAAATTTAACTGAGTTT
This sequence comes from Plecotus auritus, assembly GCF_963455305.1. Taxonomy (NCBI): domain Eukaryota; kingdom Metazoa; phylum Chordata; class Mammalia; order Chiroptera; family Vespertilionidae; genus Plecotus; species Plecotus auritus. The sequence goes on along the minus strand of NC_137770.1, from coordinate 122,499,847 downwards.
TTTTTGTAAAAATGTTTTTATAATTTTTTTCCTCCAAATTAACTTCCTTGTGAATTTTAAATAAAATTTTATTGAAGTATGACATACATACAAAAATGTGTACAGATCCTAAGTGTATAGACGTTGACAAAATAAATGCACACTTATTACCAGGACCCAAATCAAGAAATAGAATATAACCAGCAATATAAAATTCCCCTCAAGGTACTCCCAGCAATTGTGTTTTACTGTTTACAAATAACCAGAATCTATACTTGTATCACTATAGTTTTATCTGCTTTTGAACATTATATAAATGGTAGAACATGCATATCATGAGTTAGTTTCATCAATTTTGAACTTTATGTTTCTGAGTACCAATAGTTAAATTTCACTGCTATATAGCGTTCCATTATACAAATACTAGAGGCCCAGTGCACTAAATTCATGCACTTGGGAGGGGTTGTCCCTCAGCCCGGCCTGCGCCCTCTTGCAGTCCGGGAACTCTCAGGGAATGTCCGACTGATGGCTTAGGCCTGCTCCCTGCCTAAAATCCATGTGGAGGTGAGAGAGGCTCCTGCCACTGCCTCTGCACTCGCCAGCCATGAGCCTGGCTTCTGGCTGAGCAGCACTCCCACTGTGGGAGTGCACTGACCACCAGGGGGCAGCTCCTGCACTAAGCTTCTGCTCCCTGGTGGTCAGTGTGCATCATAGAGACTGGTCGTTCCACCATAGGGTCGATTTGCATATTAGCCTTTTATTATATAGGATTAGAGGACCGGTGCACGAAATTCGTGCACGGGGGGGATGTCCCTTAGCCCAGCCTGCACCCTCTCCAATCTGGGACCCCTTGAGGGATGTCCAGCTACCCGTTTAGGCCAGATCCCAACAGGCAGTCGGACATCCCTCTCACAATCCAGGACTGCTGGCTCCCAACTGCTCGCCTGCCTGCCTTCCTGATTGCCCCTAACCACTTTTGCCTGCCAGCCTGATAACCCCTAACCACTCCTCTGCCAGCCTGATTGATGCCTAACTGCTCCCCTGCCAGCCTGTTTGCCCCTAACAGCCCTCCCCTGCAGGCCTGGTCACCCCTAACTGCCCTCCCCTGCAGGCCTGGTCCCCCCAACTGCTCTCCCCTGCAGGCCTGGGTCCCCCCCAACTGCCCTCCCCTGCAGGCCTGGTCACCCCCAACTTCCCTCCTCTGCCAGCTTGATCACCCCCAACTGCCCTCCCCTGCAGGCTTGATTACCCCCAACTGCCCTCCCCTGCAGGCTTGATCACCCCCTTCCTTGCAGGCCTGGTCCCTCCTAACTGCCCTCCCCTGCTGGCCTGATCGCCCACAACTGCCCTCCCTTGCAGGCCTGGTCCCTCCCAACTGCCCTCGCCTGCTGGCCATCTTGTGGTGGCCATCTTGTGTCCACATGGGGCAGGATCTTTGACCACATGGGGGCAGCCATCTTGTGTGTTGGAGTGATGGTCAATCTGCATATTACTCTTTTATTAGATAGGATAGAGGCCTGGTGCATGGGTGGGGGCCAGCTGGTTTGCCCTGAAGGGTGTCCCGGATCAGGGTGGGGGTTCCCTTGGCGTGTGGGGCGGCCTGGGCGAGGGGCCTGTGGTGGTTTGCAGGCCGGCCACGCCCCCCGGTGACCCAAGCGGAGGCCCTGGTATCTGGGATTTATTTATCTTCTATAATTGAAACTTTGTAGCCTTAAGTGGAGGCCAAGGCAGTCCAGGGCTGCAGAAACTTGGCTTCCTCCATCGCCGGGGGCAACCCTAGCCTCCTGCTCTCTCCAGCTCCATGGCTGCCGCCATTTTTGTTGGGATTTATGTATCTTCTATCATTGAAACTTTGTAGCCTGGAGTGGAGGCCTGGGCCGGCCAGGGTGTGTGGAAAGCTTGGCTTCCTCCATCACCGGGGAAACCCAAGCCTCCCTCCTGCTCTTTGTGGCTGCAGCCATCTTGGTTGGGTTTATTTGCATATTCGCTCCTGATTGGCTGGTGGGCGTGGCTTGTGGGTATAGTGAAGTGATGGTTAATTTGCATATTACTCTCTTATTAGATAGGATACCACAATTTATTTATTCATTCTATTGCTTATGGACATTTAGATTTCTTTCATTTTGGGGCCATTTCAAACAGTGCTGATATAAATGTTCTTGTATTTGTCTTTGGGCACAAATATCTATGTATATCTGTTGAGTATATTTCTTAAGAGTGGTACTGCTAAAAGTCATGAGAAAGCTTATGTTCAAGTTTGATAAATACTGTAAAAAAATTTCAAGAATATGTCAACTTACACTCCTATCAGTAATGAATAAAAGTTCCAGTTACTCTAATCCTTGCTAGGGTGTTTTTAATTTCAGCCATTCTAGTGGGCATATATTATATCTCACTATTGTTTCAATTTGCATTTCCCTTCTTCTTTGAATAATGAATGGGTTTTGAGTTCTAATTATTTTTCCTGTATTTATTGAGATGATCACATTTTTTTCTTTACTTGCTCAATGTAGTGAATTACATTGATTTCTGAATGATAAACCAACTTTGCATTCATAAAATAAAAACCAACTTTATCATGAGTTACTTTTTCATTTTTTAATCATTAGTACAGAGTCAATGTGCCAATATTTTAAGACTTTTACATTTATGCTTATGATATATATTGATCTGCAATGTTCCTTTATTGTAATATCCTTTTTATGCTTGCCTTCAAGGTTTCACATAAGTCAAAATTTAGTTAAAAAAAGTCACAAAGTATTCACTCTTTTGCCATTATCTGGCATAGTTTGTAAGAGATTAGTGTTGATTCTTCTTTAAATACTAGCACATATTTAGTAGTAAAACCATCTGAAGATTTTCAATTACAGATTCCACTTTAATAAATAAGACTCTACTTCCTATTTTCTTGTTAACTTAGTTTAGCTAAATTGTGTTTTTGTGGAAATGTATCCAATTAATCTAGATTGTCAAATTTATTGGTATTAAGGTATTTGTAGTAGTGTTTTATTTACCTTATAATGTATGCAGCACCTGCAGTGACACAGCACTTTCTGTTAAAAATTTTATCGTTTGCTAAGAGATTATTGTTTTAGGTTTTTCAAAGAGCTAAAATGTGTCTTTGTACATTTTTATCTTTTGAACAAATTCTTCTGATTTAATTTATTTTTCTTTATTATCTTCCTTTTGCTGTCTTTGGGTTTAACTTCCTGGGATTTTTTTTTTCCTAGAGATGGCAATTTAGATCATTTCTATCCTTGTATCTTTTCTAATATATGATTTAAAGCTATTTAAAGCTAATATTCTTCTAATATTCTTCAGCTATAGCCACACTTATGCTATGTCATGATTTCATTACCACTGAAATAAAAATATTTTTCTACTTTTATTGTAATTTAGAAGTATACTGCTTAATTTCCAAACATGAAAATTGTCTAGTTATCCTTATGTTTATGTATAGCTTAACTCAATTCTGCTCAAAGAATATACTCTCAATATTTTCTATCTTTTGAAATTTGTAGGAACTTGCTTTATGGCCCAACATGACTGATTTTGTCATTTGTTCCTTGTGCACTTGAAAAGACTGTAGTCAGGCAATTATAGAATGTCAGGTTCAATACATGACAACTAGGTTAAGTTTTTTAACCTTTGTTTTTCATATCATTTTCATCTTTACTGAATTTTTATCTGCCAGGTATTAAAAGCTATATTAGACTGTTCTAAAGATAAAATTTTTATGTCTCCCTGAGAGATTCACCATTTTCTCATTATTAAACATCTTTATCTGACATAATGTTTTATTGTACAAAGCATATATCCTATATAATAAAAGAGTAATATGCAAATTAACCATCACTCCACTACACCCACAAGCCACACCCACCAATCAGGAGCAAATATGCAAATAAACCAAACCAAGATGGCTTCAGCCACAGAGAGAAGGAGGGAGGCTTGGGTTTCCCCAGCAATGGAGGAAGCCAAGCTTTCTGCCTGCCCTTGCCGGCCTAGGCCTCCACTCAAGGCTACAAAGTTTCAATGATAGAAGATACAAAACTCCAAACAGAAATGGCGGCAGCCACGGAGCTGGAAAGAGCAGGAGGCTAGGGTTGCCCCTGGCGATGGAGGAAGCCAAGCTTTCCGCATACCCTGGCCGGCCCAGGACTCTGCTTAAGGCTACAAAGTTTCAATTATAGAAGATACATAAGTCCTAACAGAAATGGCTGCCGCCATGGAGCAAGCAGAAGGCTTGGCTCCGCTCCAGGCACAAAGTTTCAATTGTAGAAGATAAATAAACCCCAGATACCAGGGCCTCCACTTGGGTTGCCAGGGGCATGGCCGGCCTGCAAACCACCACAGGCCCCTCGCCCAGGCCGCCCCACACCCCAAGGGAACCCCCACCCTGATCCAGGACACCCTTCAGGGCAAATCAGCTGGCCCCCACCCATCCACCAGGCCTCTATCCTATCTAATAAAAGAGTAATATGCAAACTGACCATCACTCCAACACACAAGATGGCTGCCCCCATGTGGTCAAAGATCCTGCCCCCATGTGGACACAAGATGGCCACCACAAGATGGCCAGCAAGGGAGGGCAGTTGGGAGGGACCAGGCCTGCAAGGGAGGGCAGTTGGGGGCGATCAAGCCTGCAGGGGAGGGCAGTTAGGGGTGACCAAGCCTGCAGAGGAGGGAAGTTGGGGGTGACCAGGCCTGCAGGGAAAGGCAGTTGGGAAGGACCCAGGCCTGCAGGGGAGAGCAGTTGGGGGGGACCAGGCCTGCAGGGGAGGGCAGGTAGGGGTGACCAGGCCTGCAGGGGAGGACAGTTGGGGGAACCCAGGCCTGTAGGGGAGAGCATTTGGGGGGACCAGGCCTACAGGGGAGGGCAGTTAGGGGTGACCAGGCCTGCAGGGGAGGGCACTTAGGGGTGACCAGGCCCGCAGGGGAGGGCAGTTAGGGGCAAACAGGCTGGCAGGGGAGCAGTTAGGCATCAATCAGGCTGGCAGGGAGTGGTTAGGGCAGCCGTGGGCAAACTACGGCCCGCGGGCCGGATCCGGCTCTTCTATCTGGTTCTCTTGCTCTCCCCTCCGCTCCTTTACTTTGAATTTATATTAGTTCACACAAACACTCCATCCATGCTTTTGTTCCAGCCCTCCGGTCCAGTTTAAGAACTCATTGTGGCCCTCGAGTCAAAAAGTTTGCCCACCCCTGGGTTAGGGGGTGATCAGGCTGGCAGGTAGAAGCAGTTAGGAGCAATCAGGAAGGCAGGCAGGCGAGCAGTTGGGAACCAGCAGTCCTGGATTGTGAGAGGGATGTCCGACGGCCTGACGGGCAATCAGACATCCCTCGAGGGGTCCCAGATTGGAGAGGGTGCAGGCTGGGCTGAGGGACACCCCCCTCCCCCATGCACAAATTTCGTGCACCAGGCCTCTAGTACATCAATAAAAACCTGAAATCTTTCAAAAACGGTTGCTTCCTTGAAGAATGAGACACCAAAGTACATGTTCAGTATCTTTTAGATCTCTGTGTATCCACCAACTAAATGGTGCATTTTGATGTTCATGTTAAAATATTTAATTGTAAACTACCACTTTTAAGACAACGCCTAGGAAAACATATGAGTGTTTAATGAAGTAGAAAACCTTTAAAAGTAGTGTTTTAATATATTGTAGGGGAATTAGTTTAGTAGCTCCTATGTAGTGAAGGTAAATATAGTTCCAGAAAAATCAATTCAGTTATATATAAATATATATCTTTCTATATGTTTATGCTGGATCATGACATAAAATGTATATTTCTTATTGTGATTTGTGGTCAAAAGTTTAAAACCCACTGCTCTATAAAACTATGAAAGAGGCCTTGGTTTCTTTTCATGAAGCACAAAAAACCAATAGATCTGTTAATTATTACTCATAGGTAATAACTTCTTACCTTTTTAGAACACTTGGCTGTGGTTTTCAGACAGCACTTCTTATGGCAAGCATACTTGCATACTGAAAAACAGGTTAAGAATGCAGAATTTTTAGAAGTCTGTGCATCAATGACAAGAACTTAAAAAGTTTATGTTTATTTTGGATATAAATTTTTTCTTTAGATCCCAGACTGCCATAATATCGTATATATGCTTTGTAAAATATTAGAAAGAAAAAAATTTAACCCATCCTTTATAAGTTCAATTTACTTATTTAACCCATTCTATTTGGAAATATAAAGTTGAAAAACATGCCTAAACTTTCTAAACAATGTTTATACTTTTTAAAATTCTGCCCACCATTCCTCCCCTCCTCTCCCATATTACAGTAGAATATTTATCTGTCTCTCTGGCTTGATTCACAAATTATTTATGTTCCCCTCACTTTACAATGTGCTAAAATGCCAGAAATAGCTACATTTGCAAACAATCCAATGGGTAAAGAAGGCATTACTGCCAAAGACACTTACTGAAATAAAAACAAATTAACACATAAGGTATAAGAAAGGCCTTAAAGGTCCAGAATAGAACTGTGAAGACCAAAACATAAAAATATCAGTTGTGTTTGGGAAGATAAGATAAAGAAAAGGTTCAGAGCAGAAATAACATCTTAGAGCAGGAGAAAACAGGGTGTCTGGGCAGGTGGGAAGAGGCACACCAAGAGGAAGATACTAAGAACACAGCTGGCCTATGTCATTGTGCTATACAAGCTCCAGCACTTGCATATCATATCCTTGACCTCCAACAGTTTAACTTGCAGCGTTTCAAGGCCAAGACCAAGTAAGGACATCATTGACCGGAGAAATCACCAGTATAGTCACAAAGAAAGTAATTCTACTAAGAAATCAAACCAAGCCCACTCAAGTCATAAAAAAGCAGATTCTTTACATTTTCAGTTTCAAATCAGAGATAAAATTATACCAAATCAAAAGGAATCAGACTAACATTAAATAGTCACTATAGCTTTTTAAACAATACAAAAGGAAACAATTGTTGAAGCATAGAACATGTGAACATATCTAGCAATAGTGGTGATTTGGCTATGGTGAAGATGACTTTTATGCTTGTCACCTTACTAGACCTAGCCCTTAGTAAATAAACCCTCACAGGATTACTGACAGCACCAGAGTAGATCCATGAAATGACAGGAATGAAAGAAGATCCTCTGTAAGCCAGAACCAAGTTGACCTACAAAAAGTCCCAACTTACAATCTAGGATTTATATATTCTGATGAAAGGATTACAGTAGAAAAAAAGTACCCTTTTAGGTTATAATCTAAGAATTCATTAGGTAATCCATTCTATAGTTCCATCTACATTAACATATATTTATTAAAACTTATAATATGCCAGAACTGTTTTAGGCACTGGTGATATAGAAGAGACAGATAAGTTTTCCAACCTTATAGAACATACATTCTAGTGGGACAAACAAATAAGAAAATAAATGAATACCTAATATAATCTTGAGTGGCGATAAGTACTATAAAAGATTTTTAAAGTTGAGTAATGGGACAGAGAATTAGGGGACCCGGTGGCATTTTAGGTAGAGAATAAGGAAAGAGCTCTCTAAAAGGTAACATTTGAGTAGAGACATAAATTAACTTGAAATAGTAAAGTCCTATTAACATCTAGAAGAAAAGCATTTCAGATAGAGTGAGCTTCAAGTACAGTGACCAAAAAACATCAAAATATCTGGAATGGCTACTGAGAGTAGAGAGATATGACGTTAGAGAATTAGAAACAGTGACATAAGAAAACTAAGGGAACTCTGCCCGTGTGGCTCAGTTGGTTGGAGCACTGTCCCTTATGGTGGGTTCAATTGCCGGTCAGGGCAATGTATTTCTCTCACACTGATGCTTCTTTCTCTTTTTCTCACTCTCTCTAAAGTAAATTAATTTTTTTTTAAAGTAGAAGAGGTCTTTAAAAAAAAAAAAAGAAGGGAAATAGAAATGTCATGCAGTTAAAAAATTCCTCAAAGATCTCTTATACTTACATTTGCAAACAGAGGCTCGGTCCATTATCCATATCAAAGAAGAACAGTACTCACAGTATGTAGGAATGCTGTACTGAGTGGCCTTAAAGATGTGACCATTGTGCTCTTCCACCTGAATGAAAGAATACAGCTACTTATATAAAAGCCAACAGTAAATGTTGCCCTAACACAGTCACTCATTAGGAAATCCTTCAATCCCTTTTGAGTGCTTATTCCACAAGGAAAATTATGATCTTATCTATAATAATAAAAGCATAATATGCAAATTAACCAAATGACCAAAGAGCAGAATGACCATCCAGATGATCTTCCGGACGACCTTTCAGATGACCACACTATGACACCCACTGTTGCCAGGCCAGCCAACAGTGTGATGTGATTGGTCGGGGCTCAGCCATTGCCCCATGATCACCCTGCAGAGGGAGGCCCAGGCCACCAACCAGCAGGCTGAGGGTGGGCGATCCATCGCAGCACCCTGGCCAGGTGGGCAGGGCCTACATCTTTGGGGCGATGGATGGCAGAGCCCCGCGATCAATCGCCTCAAAGAGGGAGACCCAGGTTACCTGGCTGGTGGCGCTGCGGCCAGTAGCCTGGGCCTCCATCTGCGGGATTGCGGAGCCCCTGCCAGGTGGATGGGACCTACCTCTTCAGGGCGAAAAATTGTGGGGCTCCCGGACTGTGAGAGGGCACAGGCTGGGCTGAGGGTCCCCCCCTGCCAGTGCATGTATTTCGTGCACTGGGCCTCTAGTAAGAAATAAAAGTAAAATATGTGTTTCCTGCTTTCAAAAAGCTAACAATTTAGTAGAGAAACAAGACTAACTTAATATGAAAATCAGAAAGCAATGCTATAAACACATAAGAGTTAGCTTAAGTGAGTCTAATCAGCATGTTAAATTAAAAGCAGCAGTTCTTGAATTCTTATTTTTAACCTCAAAAACCTTTTGCACTTTTGAAAATTATTGACAACCTCAAACATAAGTTATACCTACTGATATTTAGTACCGTATCATTATAAAATAATTTTAAGTATTTATCCAATTCATTTAAAATTAACACTAAACATATTACATGTTAACATAAACATTACATGTTAACATAAATAACATTTTTATGAAAAACAACTACATCTTTAAAATAAAGTAATGACAAAAAAGGGTATTGTTTTAACTTTTTGTAGATCTCTTTAATATCTGGCTTAATAAAAGACGCATCTCATATCCCCATCTTCATTCAACCTGTTGGCAGGTACAGTTTAGTTTGGAAGATACAAAGAAAATCCAGGTTCACACAGATATAAAATTGATAAAAATAAAAGAATACTTTAATTGTCCTTTTAGATAATACTACATCAAACCTCTACAAATGATACCTCCATATTAAGTGAAATATGGAAACTAAAACTACACCAATGAACACTTCATGCTCTCTGACATTAAAATCATTTTCCCGGCATCACTAAAATTTACAACTTTTACTCTAAGTACCATTAAGAAAATAAAAAGATAAGCCACAGACTTGAGAAGATATTTACAAATCATATAGCTGATAAATAACTTCTATCTAGAATATATGAAGAATGGTTACAACTCAAAAATAAGAAGATAATTTTAAAATGGGCAACACATTGAATAGACAGTTTATTAAAGAAGTACAAATGGCCAACAGGCACATGAAAATACACTCAAAATCATCACTAATCAGGAAAATGCAAATTAAAACCATGATGAGATACTATTTCACACTCACTGGAATGGCTATAATTTAAAAAGAAAATAATGACTTTTGGTGAAAATGTGGAGAGACTGGAACCTTCAGATACTGTAGTTGGGACTGTAAAATGGTACAGTCATTTGGAAAACAGTTTAGCATTTTTTGAAAATATTCAACGTAGAGTTATCGTATGACCCAGAAATTCTATTCTTAGGTTTACATCCAAGAGAACTGAAAACATATGTTCTCACAAAAAATATTCATAAACACAAACATTCACGTAGCAGCATTTTTATAATACCCCCAAAGTGGAAATAACTTAAATACCCATCAAATGATAAAAGGATAAATAAATGTGTAATATCCAATAATGGTTTAGTAGTATTTCTGCACCAAAACTCACCAAACTACTGATATACATAACTTGAATGAACCACAAAAACATTATACTAAGAAGCCACATGCAAAAGGCCACACATTGTATGATTCCATTAATATGAAATGTCCAGAAAATGCTAAAATATAAAAACAAAAAGTAGATTAGTAATTGCCTATAACTAGGAATTGTAAAGGGCAATGCCTGCAAATTGGCATAAAAAATCCTCTTAGGGTAATGTAAATGCTCTAAAATTAGATTGAGGTAATGGTTATAACTATAAATTTATTGAAAATCGCTGAACTGTATTCTTAGAAGGGATAAATTACATTGTAATTAAATTTAACTCAATAAAGCTCTTTGAAGAAACATTTTTATCTATCCTACACTTTAAATGGACATGATTTTATAGTATTATACAGTGATGATTCAGAAAATACTGGGTCACAGAGTTGTGTGGCCCTTCTAAATGTTGACACATTTTAATATACACTATCAGAAAGTGATATTATTCATATTATCAACAATCTCATTAGAAGATTCTCTACTAGAAAATTGTCATGCTCAGAGTGGGAAATAAAAGTTTTCCACAATTCTAATATTTGCTTGAAATCTCAAACTTTACCACTTATAATATAGTCAGGTGTTTTCTTTGAAGTGAGAGGGTCACTTTGTTCATTTGCAGAATATGTCTGCCAAATACCTAAGTCTAAATAAGTATATCTTATTAATAAAGAAAAAGTGATTTCTATTTAAAAAGTGGCTAGAGACACATGTTGATATAAAAGGTTGTACACAAATATTCCTAGTATCATTACTCTAGCTAAAAGGTAGAAAAACCCAAAAGTCCATAAACTGATGAATAAAGAAAGTGTAGTATAATCTATACAATAGAATACAATTTGGCTATAAACAGGAATAAAGTACCATACATGCTACAATATGCATGAATCTTGAAAACAATAAGTGAAAGAAGATGGACCTAAAAGATCAATATTGATTTCTTTTTCAATATAAAATGTCCATAATAGGCAAATCCAAAGAGACAGAAAGTAGATTAGTGGTTGACAGGGCTGGGGGAAGACAGAATGGAGAATGACTTCTCAGTGGTGATAGTTACCCAATGTAGTGAATACAGTCATGTGCTGCTTAAGATGGGGATACATTCTGAGAAATGCGTCACTAGGTTATTTCGTCACCATGCGAATATGATAGAATGCACTTATGAAAACATAAATGGAATAGCCTACTACATGCACAGACTATATGGTATAGTCTATTGCTCCTAGGCTACAAATCCATACAACATGTTACTGTACTGAATACTGTAAGCAACTGTAACACAATGTTAACTATTTATGTATGTAAACATATATAAACATAGAAAAGGTATAATCTATACTAATAATCCTATCTAATAAAAGAGTAATATGCAAATTGACCACACCTCCACTACACCCACAAGCCATGCCCACCAGCCAATCAGGAGAGAGTATGCAAATTAACCCAACCAAGATGGCTGCAGCCATGGAGCTGCAGCAAGCAGGAGGCTTGGGTTTCCCCGGCAATGGAGGAAGCCAAGCTTCCCTGCCACCCGGGCCGGCCCAGGCCTACACTCAAGGCTACAAAGTTTCAATTATAGAAGATAAATAAATCCCAGATACCAGGGCTTCCGCTTGGGTCACCGGGGGGCGTGGCCCGCCTGCAAACCACCACAGGCCCCTCGCCCAGGCCGCCCCACGCCCCAAGGGAACCCCCACCCTGACCTGGGACACCCTTCAGGGCAAACCAGCTGGCCTCCACCCATGCACCAGGCCTCTATCCTATCTAATAAAAGAGTAATATGCAAATTGACCATCACTCCAACACACAAGATGGCTGCCCCCATGTGGTCAAAGATCCTGCCTCCATGTGGACACAAGATGGCCACCACAAGATGGCCAGCAGGCGAGGGCAGTTGGGAGGAACCAGGCCTGCAAGGGAGGGCAGTTGTGGGCGATCAGGCCAGCAGGGGAGGGCAGTTGGGAGGGACCAGGCCTGCAAGGGAGGGTTGTTGGGGGTGATCAAGCCTGCAGGGGAGGGCAGTTAGGGGTGACCAGGCCGGCAGAGGAGGTAAGTTGGGGGTGACCAGGCCTGCAGGGAAGGGCAGTTGGGGGGGACCCAGGCTTGCAGGGGAGAGCAGTTGGGGGGGACCAGGCCTGCAGGGGAGGGCAGTTAGGGGTGACCAGGCCTGCAGGGGAGGGCAGTTAGGGACAATCAGGCTGGCAGGGGAGCAGTTAGGCATCAATCAGGCTGGCAGGGGAGTGGTTAGGGGGTGATCAGGTTGGCAGGCAGAAGCAGTTAGGGGCAATCAGGAAGGCAAGTAGGTGAGCAGTTGGGAGCCAGGAGTCCTGGATTGTGAGAGGGGTCCCAGATTGGAGAGGGTGCAGGCTGGGCTGAGGGACACACACCCCCGTGCACAAATTTCGTGCACCGGGCCTCTAGTCTATACTAATAAAAGGGTAATATGCTAATTAGGGCGGATGTCCTCCGGATGTCCATCAGAACAAAGCCGCAGCGGCTGCCTGAGGGTCAGGCAAGCCGTAATGGTGGCTGCAGCTGCCCAAGGCCAGCCCAAGGCTCAGGCAAGCTGTGGATGGTGGCTGCCACTGCCCAGGCCACCAGTAGCAGCAGCAGCGGGGTGATGGGGGCAGTGCCTTCCCCTGATCTGCCAGGTCACCTCTGGCACAGGGAGGCCAGACTGTGGCTTAGGCTGGGGCCATGGCAGGGGGACAAGGTAGGGGCAATCAGGCCGGCAGGGGGCAAGGTAGGGGTGATCAGGCTGGCAGGGGGCAATTAGGGGCAATCTGGCTGGCAGTCAGAGGGGTTAGGGGCGATCAGGCAGGCAAGCAGGCGAGCAGTTGGGAGCCAGCAGTCCTGGATTGTGAGAGGGATGTCCGACTGCCCGTTTAGGCCCCATCCCGATGGGATCGGGCCTAAACGGGCAGTCGGACATCCCTTAAGGTGTCCCAGATTGGAGAGGGTGCAGGTGGGCTGAGGGACACATACACCCCCTCCTCATGCACGAATTTCGTGCACCGGGCCTCTAGTGTAAATTATAAACATTGTACACTTAAGCTACACCAAATTTATAAAACAACCCCAGATTAAATGAAGCATAACAGAAAATGATGCAATCTAGAGACACAGTAAATGCGAGATGTGTGAGGCACATCATACTGTTTTAGAGCCAAGTTTTTTGAATAAGTTTTTCGAATAAGTATACTCTAAAAATAACAATAAAGAATATAGTACAATAAAGAAACAGTAACAGTCATTTATTATCATTATCAAGTATTACGTACTGTACACAATTGTATGTGCTATACTTTTTACTGGCAGCACAGTAGACTTATTTACACCATCACCACCACAGGCATATGAGTAAAGGGTTGTGCTCTGACATTATGAAAGTTCTGACCTCACTAGGCAATCAGACTTTTTCAGCTCCATTATATTACTAGAGGCCCGGTGCACGAAATTCATGCACTGTGGAGGGGGTGTCCCTCAGCCCAGCCTGCACCCTCTACAATCTGGGACTCCATGGGGGATGTCCGACTGCTGGTTTAGGCCCAATCCCTGTGGTATCGGGCCTAAACCGGCAGTCAGACATTCCTTTCACAATCCAGGACTGCTGGCTCCCAGCCGCTCGCCTGCCTGCCAGCCTGATCGATACCTAACTGCTCCCATGCAGGCCTGGTCACCCCCAACTGCCCTCCCCTGCAGGCCTGGTCCCCCCCAACTGCCCTCCCCTGCATGCCTAATCACCCCTAACTGCCCTCCCCTGCAGGCCTGGTCGCTACCAACTTCCCTCCCCTGCAAGCCTGGGTCCCCCCAGCTGTCCTCCCCTGCAGGCCGGGTCACCCCCAACTTCCCTCCTCTGCCGGCCTGATCACCCCCAACTGCCCTGCCTTGCAGGCCTAGTCCCTCCCAACTGCCCTCCCTTGCTGGCCTGATCGCCCACAAGCGCCCTCCTTTGCTGGCCATCTTGTGGCAGCCATCTTGTGTCCACATGGGGCGGCCATATTGTGTGTTGGAGTGATGGTCAATTTGCATATTACCTCTTTATTATACAGGATAGTTTAGTGGGTTTGAAGTCAGCCAGCCATTTTAGGGAGCCACCACTGATAACAAGTCAAATCACAAAAGACAAAGCCACATATCATTGCAAATATTTTAAAGCCAAAAATGATTACACTATAGGCAACTGATAAACTTATTCCTTAAACATATTCACATAAATACGGTATGATATGCTTTAGACCGCTGGTCTAAAAATTACTTTTTTTAATAACATAAAAGACTATGACTTACTAAATCAGTTTCTTTTTTCCTTCTTTTCTTTCTGTCTGTTTTTGGCACCTGGTGGGAAATAAATACAGAAACTGTGATATAACAAAGACCAACACACTTTCTTACTTCTTTGCAAATGCTAAGATTTTTGCTCAAATGCTAAGATTTTTAATAGAGTAAGCAAATGTGATAAATTTTGACGTTTTCTAAAACAGTATTCATAAAAACAACAGAATGAAAGGATACTTAAGAAATTATTTTCCTTTTAAACCTCAGTTCTGTCCAGAAACCACACCATATTAATTTAAATGACTTTATTTTACTCATTAATTAAATGATTACTGATGACAAAGATTGCACTTTCCCTATTTTGGCTCTAGAAAACTCACTATCCCAGAGCTAAATATAAAAAACTAGCATTTGGAATACAAAAAAGTTCTTTTATATATGACATTTCCTGATAACCATAGTATAGAACAACTGAAGCCTAACCTTTTAAAATTATAAACAAAGACTGTATAAGCCTAGTAAGAATCTTCTGCATAACATAAAGACCTTAACCTAGATCTAGAACAGAAGAACTTCTAAGGATTTATTTGTATCTGACTACTTCAAAAATGATTTAAGATAGTTTGTAAATCTAAACACATATAACCAGAATAACTGAAAATAAAATGTAACATAACAAAAAGGATTAATAGTACTCCTAATACCTAATAATTAGATAATATTAATACCTAATAATTCAGTATTCCAGCTAATTATTTAAGCTGGGATACTAAAAGGAAACACAATGATAACTTTTTCTAAGCCTGCTACTCCTCTGTAACATGGATTTCATAATAGTAATTTAATAGGGCTGAAGCAAGAATTAAATAAAATACCAAACACCTAGACCAATTCCTGGTACTTAATAAAGATTATTATTATTCTACAGATTTCCAGAAACACATATTTTCCTAAAACCTAATTCAAGGAGAAATATAATTTGTGGGTCCTCATGTAAAGATCCTAGATGATACAGTGAATCATACCTTCAACCACTGTTTTACAAAAGAAAATTCATGTAATGACCTCTATCAAAGCTGAAGGTATAATCTTGAGGGAACATTAAATTTTATCTCAGTGAACAATGTATTAATGTATTAAATAACATATTTAGAAAATATGGTCTGATGAACTTTTCAGACATAATGGAGTTTGTTAAATCTCAAGTAATGCTAAGTTGACATTTCATTGTAATATTTTTCTCAAATACCAGATGTCCCAAACAGACTCTTAAGCAGAGTTAATAACTGAATCCTTTAAGAAATCAAAATATGACATATTTACCTTTGGGGGTATACAATCCAAAGTCTTGAATTCATTCATATATTCATCTAAAAACACTTTAAAAGTGTTGACCCAAACTCTGACTGGAGATTCTCTCCAATCTCGCTGCTCAAGTCTCATGGTCTTTTCCAGAATCTGCTCAAATAGTGCATAGAGGTCTTTATACCGTATGCTTTTCCCATCATCTATCTAATAAACAATAAAAGAAGAAATTTAAGGTTTTTAGGAAGAAATTCTTTCATATAGAAAATTGATTCAATTTGCATTGGGTTAATATTCAGAATAAAAATTAGGAACCTGATATACTTTCTAATGGGCATGCCCATGAGGTCATGTGGTACTTATCTAGATGTAAATTCCTACTATACTGTGAAATATCTGCTGAGTAAAACCTGCTAAATTTTAGTAAAATACTGAACAGTTTAAAGAATGTAGTAATTTGAAAAAGTCCTGGGAATTTCTCCCATAGTCTGGCATCATAAAGTAAATTTTCTAAAACACAACCAATATCATATGAAAGCATAAAGTAAATCTGAAAGTGATATAAACTGATAGGTAGAAATCAGTAAACAAAACTACTCTAATTCCACTGGAAAAAACTGTATAATAATTCCACACATGTAAGAATTAGAATCTAGAACTAAAGGATTATGAAAAGTCAGAATAGTAGAGTCCATGGGTAATATCCAGAATATCTAAATTCAATATCTTAAGAAGATGAAAATATACACAGGAGGGAGAGAAAGAAAACTACTTAAAGGAAATTTGAGGAAGCTACTAATCTGAGATCAGTCAGTATGCTTTTCCCTAGCTATACCTAAAACGAAAACAAGGAACCAAAGAAATCTCTAGTTGAACATGGCCTCTGTATTATTTTCTACAGTACTGACAATTTTTCATATGTTGATCTACAAAATATATACTAATACTGCACAACTTACCGCCAATGCAGATGAATAAAAGCTGAAGATATTCTGCCGGAATTCTTTCAGGGCTTTTTTAAATACAACATCCACTAGTGTGTCTTTCTTGCTGTCTTCATTATCTAGGTCATTCATCTGGGGACCACAGAAAGAGTTTTTGTACTGAATCAAGTAATTGAAAAGAGGTAAATGAAATAGTAAACACATATGACTGCCCTGAAAGTGCAAGCCACTGCTATTATAGGTAAAAGCACGACTAAATAGCCCAAGTTTCATTATTGCTAGATGATTTTCTAATGTCCTTTCTAACATTTATGATTCTATAGTTCTACCAGAAAAACAACTCCAAGTATGCAATGACAAGCCTCATCTTCACATATGTAATATATAACATGACAATTACAGTAAAATTCTGTTTACCCAGACTGACTAATGTATATTATATTATTTACACCTTTCTCGAAAAGACCATTTAAGTTAATAAAGCATATGTCTCCTTGATCTCTAGGGGCCATATCCTGATATACACAAGTATTCCATAGTCAAAGCTGCTCAGGGGCCTAATTCAGCATTCAAAGTGTACCTTTTTCAGAAGAAATTCATCCATACTCTTTAAATCACTGGCACTTTCTATGATCTGGACAGAGTCATTTTGCCAATGCATAGATTCCAAAGCCACACTGCTGATCTTCACACTTTGCTTGCGCTTTGCCTTTGGAGAGGGCTCTTTATTCTCTTTGAACTCCTTCTGGCAACTACCAGGCAATTCTGGGCTCAAAGGAGGTGTTGGGTGATACTGAGCTAATTCTACAATTCAAGAGAGAGTAGCCAAAAAGAAAAGACATTTAGTAAAAATAATGAAATCTCCACATCCTTAAGTTCCTTTAGTAAGTCACTGTAAGAAACGCATGTAAATGTTTGAAAGCAAAATAATAATAATGTTTGAGGCCAGGCAGTTAAACAATAAATCCAGATTGCACATTTGTACATAAAATGTACTTAAGAATGAGCACTTTTCTTTTAAAAAAAATAAATTCTTATTTATTTCAGAGAGTAAGGGAAAGACAGAGAGATATAGAAACATCAATGATGAGAATCATTCATCAGCTGCCTCCAACACTGGGGAGAGAGTCTCTGGGCATAGTGCTCTGACCGGGAATCGAACCCTGATCTTCTGGTTCATAGTTTGACGCTCAATAACTGATCTACCACAGCCGGGCAAGAATGACCACTTTTTAATAAAAATGCTATCTATCCTGTCTTCCTAAGGTTTGATACTGAAAACCTGAATGCAAGTATCTTATAGAACTGAAGCCAGTGCCAAGGAAAAGAAGAGCACAAAAATCACACTAGCATGTTAAATACTGTTAACCAGTCATAATTTTACTGTATTTATTTGAAAGAACATCCAGCTAAATAAAACTCGAACAAACAAGTGAAGTTTGATTATTACTTCTGCCCAACGATAATTAAAAAGCTACAATCTTAACTTTTAACCATATCCTTATGAAGCAAATACACAATGAAGACTGCTAATAAAATATGCTTCAAATAGGGGCTAAAGCCATGAACACTTCAGTAATGATATCTGAACTTAGTTTGACAACCTGTTTAGGGAGCCAGGTAACAACTGGTTCACTTCTACTTCGATCTCTTTTGTATTTGGGATTTTCTTATATATCTTCCACATAACTGTCTGAATTTCCCAGAGAATTCCTGGAATGAACTTGGCTTTGTTTTATATATAATACTAGAGGCCCTATGCACGAAATTTGTGCAAGGGAGAAGGGGTCCCCTCAGCCCAGTCTGCACCTTCTCCAATCTGGGACCCCTCGGGGGATGTCTGACTGCCGGTTTAGGCCCGAAGCTGGGGATCGGGCCTAAACCAGCAATCAGACATCCCTCTCACAATCCGGGACCACTGGCTCCTAACTGCTCATCTGCCTGCCTGATTGCCCCTAACTTCCCCCTGCCAGCCTGATCACCCCTAACTGCCTCTGCCTGCCGGCCTGATCAACTGCCCCCCTGCCAACTTGGTTGCCCCCAACTTCCCCCCTCTGCCAGCCTGGTTGCCCCTAACTGCCCTCCTCCCACCGACCTGGTCTCCTCTTACTGCTCCCCTCCTCGCCGGCCTGGTTGCCCACGCAGCTTGCTGTTAAGTTGTTTGGTCGTCCCTCACTAACCCCCCTGCCAACCTGGTCGCCCCACACAGCCTGCTGTTTAGTCGTTAGGTCGTCCCTCACTAACCCCCCTGCTGGCCTGGTCACCCCATGCTGCCTGCTGTTCAGTCATTTGGTTGTCCCTCACTAATCCCCCTGCTGGCCTGGTTGCCCCACGCAGCTTGCTGTTCAGTTGTTTGGTCGTCCCTCACTAACTCCCCTGCCGGCCTGGTTGCCCCATGCAGCCTGCTGTTATGTCGTGTGGTCATCCCTCACTAACCCCCCTGCCGGCCTGGTTGCCCCATGCAGCCTGCTGTTCTGTCGTGTGGTCATCCCTCACTAACCCCCCTGCTGGCCTGGTCACCCCATGCTGCCTGCTGTTCAGTCGTTTGGTCATCCCTCACTAATACCCCTGCTGGCCTTGTCACAGCCTGCTGTTTGGTCATTACTATTACTGTGACGGCATCCCAGACAATTTGCATATTCCTCTATTATTAGTATAGATAATATTATCCTATCTAATAAAAGAGTAATATGCAAATTGACCATCACTCCAACACACAAGATAGCTGTCCCCATGTGGTGAAAGATCCTGCCCCCATGTGGACATAAGATGGCCGCCACAAGATGGCCAGCAGGGGAGGGCAGTTGGGAGGGACCAGGCCTGTAAGGGAGGGCAGTTGGGGGCAATCAAGCCTGCAGGGGAGGACAGGGGTGACCAGGCCAGCAGAGGAGGGAAGTTGGGGACGATCGGGCCTGCAGGGAAGGGCAGTTGGGGGGGACTCAGGCTTGCAGGGGAGAGCAGTTGGGGGGGACCAGGCCTGCAGGGGAAGGCAGTTAGGGGTGACCAGGCCTGCAGGGGAGGGCAGTTAAGGGCAATCAGGCTGGCAGGGGAGCAATTATGCATCAATCAGGCTGGCAGGGGAGTGGTTAGGGGGTGATCAGGCTGGCAGGCAGAAGCGGTTAGGGGCAATCAGGAAGGCAAGCAGGCGAGCAGTTGAGATCCAGCAGTCCTGGATTGTGAGAGGGATGTCCGACTGCCCGTTTAGGACCGATCCTACCTGGATCGGGCCTAAACGGGCAGTCGGACATCCCTCTAGGGTTCCCATATTGGAGAGGGTGCAGGATGGGCTGAGGGACACACCCCCCTGCACGAACTTCGTGCACCGGGCCTCTAGTATATTATAAAACACAACAGGTTTTCTCTACAATTTACACCAAAGAAACTGGATTCCGTTAAGTTCATTACAATCTAGAACTACAGTGGATTTCTAAACCCCTACCTGGGGCTTCTAAGAATATTGGCCCCTTCTCATTTCACATATTTGTTTGTTTCCCCACATGTATTCACCTTACCCTCTTTCCAATGATATATCCTCATCCCATCTAAAAGCTAATTCTGGCCCTGGCCAGTTGCTCAATGGTTAGAGCATTGACCCACGGACTGAGAGGTCATGGTTTTGAATCTGATCAAGGGCACTTACCTCAGTTTCAGGCTCTCACCCTGACCCCAGTTGGGGTATGTGCAGGAGGCAACCAATTGATTTATCTCTCATAGATGTTTCTCTCTCTCTGTCTTTTCCCCTCCCTTCCACTCTCTCTAAAAATCAATGGGAAAAATATATCCTTGGGTGAGGATTAACAAAAAAAAAAGCTCATTCTGATGCTGGAAAAAAAATGCCAATTCCACCTCAGGCAGAAAGAAGTGTGACTAACCTAATCTCAGATATGATGCCAGGATAAAAATTACAAAGATATAGGATACGAGTATATTCAAATTGGTATCAACTGATTTTAATTCTATTATATAACTTAGATATATAATTATTTCATTTAGTAAAGTCAATTATCTTTCTTTTTTTAAAAAATATATTTTATTGATTTTTTACAGAGAGGAAGGGAGAGGGACAGAGAGTTAGAAACATCGATGAGAGAGAAACATCGATCAGCTGCCTCCTGCACATCCCCCAGTGGGGATGTGCCTACAACCAAGGTACATGCCCTTGACCGGAATCGAACCTGGGACCCTTCAGTCCGCAGGCTGACGCTCTATCCACTGAGCCAAATCGGTTAGGGCCAATTATTTTTCTTATAATAAAAGAAATAATTACTAAAGTAACTTTATAATTCTATTTCACCATTAAAAACAAGAGCTACCTTAATAAATTTCTACCCAAAGATATTTAAAAAGCTACAATCTTGCCCGGTCATCGTGGCTCAGTGGTTGAGTGTTGACCTATGAACTAGGAGGTCACAGTTCAATTCCCGGTCAGGGCACATACCCAGGTTGCGGCCTCCTTCCCCAGTGTGGGGCATGCAGTAAGCAGCGATCAATGATTCTCTCTCATCCTTGATGTTCCTATTTCTCTCTCCCTCTCCCTTCCTCTCTGAAATCAATAAAAATATCTATAATAATAAAAGCATAATATGCTAATTAGATCAGATATCATTCCGGACGACCTTCTGGATGAAGCCGCGGTGGCAGGGACCAAGGCAGAGCCAGCTGCCATGGCGGCGGGGGGCCAAGCCCCTTGCATGAATTTCGTGCATCGGGCCTCTAGTATTCAAAATAAAAAGCTACAATCTTAAATTTTATACACATATCCCTATGGAGCAAATACACAATAAAGACTACTAATAATATATGCTCCAACTAAAGAGCTTGGGAATTAGTAATGGAGAAAATAACTGTGAAAAATGAAAAATTTAGAATGATTACTGTAAACTAGATAAGATATATGAAACTGTTCCTGTTAGTAATGTAAAGGAAAGGAATTCCTAATCTTCCAAACTAAACTTGTAATATTCACTATTGGTTTTATCCTTATCAGTTTGTCTGACACACAGTGTACTATGTGGAAGTTTTTTGTTTTTGTTAATATTCACCTGAGGATATTTTTCCATTGATCTTTAGAGAGAGTGGGAGAGAGAGGGAAAGACAGAAACATATTAATTGGTTGCCTCCTGCACATGCCCTGTCTAGGGCCCAGGCTTGGGAGAAGCCTGCAACCAAGGAATGTGCCCTTTACTAGAATTGAAGCCGGGACCCTTTGGTCTGCAGGCTGACACTCTATCCACTGAGCCAAACCAGCTAGGGCCCTATGTGGAACTTAATGATCTTTCCTCCTTGTCCCTTTATCATAGATATTAGAAGTTTTATTTATTTATTGTAATTGCTTCTATTGTATCTTTCTTTAAGAGATAATAACTTTCTTCCTAGGACCTCTTTGCATTTTATTCAATACTGGTATTTCACCCAGTGCATAATCATCTATGATGTATATCCCTACTGAAGATAGCTGACCTCTTTACATATAGTAATTGAAAACATGCTTAAGCAAAGGGAAGAATGGAGTAATCTAATAGAGGGATTATTGAAATCCTTAGAGAGTTAGTAATTCTAGCATTTAAAAAAGCCAGTGTTCTCAACAGATGAACTAACTGTTGGGTATTTTCAAATATGTTATGATTGATGTCCAAAAAGTTAAAATAACAGCTACCATTATAAAGTTCCAGGCACTGACATATGGTAGGTACTTAATATGCACCATGGTGTTTAAGAATGTGGACTTTGGAGCTAGACTGCCTAGATTCAAATTTCAGCTTTGCCAATTACTATCCTATCTAATAAAAGAGTAATATGCAAATTGACCATCACTCCAACACACAAGATGGCCACCCCCATGTGGTCAAAGATGGCTCCCCCATGTGGACACAAGATGGCTGCCACAAGATGGCCGGCAGGAGGGGAGGGCAGTTGGGAGGGATTAGACCTGCAAGGAAGGGTAGTTGGGGGCAATCAGGCCTGCAGGGGAGGACAGTTGGGGGCAATCAGGCCTGCAGGGGAGGGCAGTTGGGGGCGATCAGGCCAGCAGGGGAGGACAGTTGGGGGGACCCAGGCCTGCAGGGGAGGGAAGTTGGTAGCGACCAGGCCTGCAAGGGAGGGCAGTTAGGGGCAATCGGGCTGGCAGGGGAGCAGTTAGGCGTCAATCAGGCAGGCAGGTGAGCAGTTGGGAGCCAGTAGTCTTGGATTGTGAGTGGGATGTCCGAGATTGGAGGGTGCAGGCTGGGCTGAGGGACACACCCCCCATGCACGAATTTTTTGCACCGGGCCTCTAGTATGTATATAAGCAAATAACTTCTCTGTGCCTGTTTTCTCATCTATAAATTAGGAATAATAATCATATTACCTCAAAAAGTTGTGAGGATCAACTGATTTAATACATACATGCATAGTACAGTGCTTTATACATAGTAAGCACTTAAATATGAGCTGCCGTTATTTTTACTAATAATACATATTTGTGAGTGTATGAGGACTAAATTTTAACACTTTAAAAAAATGAGGCTAACCAAAGATTCAGCCATTGTTAAAGTAGTTGTTGCTTCACCATTTTGTACCCCATTTCCTTGAACTTGTATTATAGGTACAATGTATTTTTATAGTTATCTTTTAGTTAAGGAAAGATTTCATAATCCTGGTCCTATCTCAGGAAATATAGCCAACAGGATTGCCATTACAATAATTAGAAAAATAGCAAACTTTCAGAAAGAGTAAACAGAAATTATGAAGACAATCTCCACCCTTTGTCTATTTTTACCATCTGGAAACTGATGCACTGGAATCATATCTGAGCCAGCCAAAAGCGGTAAAACCTCCAACTGGGTGGCAGGTTTTACTCTGGTGGTCTTCTTCTCCCCTTGTTTCCCTTTGGCCCAGAATCTCATCCTTGCTCTCGGAGGTCTATTTAGAAAAAAAAATAAATAAATAAAGGCAAAAGTGGAAATCAGCCAGTTCCAGGGATAATATTTGTAACCATTTTAAGCTATAAGTATGTCTTAGTTCATTTAATATTCACATGTAAATTTAATCACACTTAATTTTTAATTTCACATTTAAATTTTATCTGAAAGGTAAATATTTTCCTCACCTAGAATACAGCAATAATAAGACCTAGACATTAAATAATTTCCTAAAATAAATGGCTACAAAGCAGTGGAATAAGGATTCCAACTCAGGTTTTCTAATTCTTAAACTGGTTATCTCTTCATTCTTGTCCTTCTTCTAGCTAGGATTTAGTGTATAGATAACATAACAAGAACAAAAATACTTTTAAAAAATCACTGATATGCCATCACTCTAAAACGTATTAGTTTACATTTTGGGGGGTAATTTCTTCCCAGTATTTATCCATATGCATATCCATTTTCACATCTTGTAATCATGGTACAGATACAATTTTGAATCTTTCCTCTTGCCATTATGTAACAAAGGTTTTAATGTTACTCTTTTATATTCATGAGTCATCAATATTATTAACAAAAGCCACCACTTACTTGAGTTGTTATCTTGCTCCAGGCACAGTACTAAGTGCCTGTATAGGATTACTTTTTAAAATTATTACAACAAGCTTACTTTCAAACTATTATAACCACTTTACAGGTGAAAAACTGAAAGCTTAACCAGTGGTACTTTTCCCAAGGATGCACAGCTAGTGAGTGACAAAGTTGCAAATCACACCTCTATGCTATATTGCCTCATTCTTCGTACTTACTCTTTTATCACATAAACCAAGGCAACACCTTGAGATAATAACAACAGCTTACATTTACTGACTACATATCAATTATCCTAACCCCATACTAGGAGACTTATTTGTACATTAGTTTGTTCCTTCATATATTCACTGAGTTAATAAAAAAATTTTTTGAACATCTAATAGAAGCCAGGTATTATGCCTTATATATGATATGCGTAATTTTCACAACTACAGCTGACCCTTGAACAACAAACATGAGGGTTAGGGGCACCCACCCCATGCACAGATGAAAATCGTGCGTAACTTTTGACTCCCCAAAAACTTAACTACCTACCAATAGCCCACTGTTGACCAGAAGCCTTACTGATAACAGTCAATTAACACATATTTTTTATGTTATATGTATTATATACCATATTCTTACAATAAAGTAAGCTAGAGGAAAGTGTTATTAAGAAAATCATAAGAAAGAGAAAACATATCTACAGTACTATATGTATTTATTGCAAAACATCTGCATATAAGTGGACCCAAGTAGTTCAAACCCATGTTGTTTAAAGGTCAAATGTACTGTGATAAATAGGTATTATTATCCTTACTTTACATATGAGCAAATGAGGCTCAGAGGGCTGATGGAGCTGGAAGTTAAAATGAGGTCTATGGGTTTTGAAGCCTATGATCTTTTTTCTTTTGTTTGTGCTTTTTTTTTAAAAGCTTCTTACTAACTTATATGTCCATATAGCATAAGGAGAAATTTTCTACAAGGCTTATTACAAATGATAACATCCTTCTGCCATTCTCATTCCTTTTCTACTCCCTGAAAACAATGCTTTTGAATTAATTTAACTGATTCTTTCAATATTTATTGTACTTACATTGCTATCATATTTGTAGCCACAGATATTAAGCATGTTCCACCACATCTTTTCTACACCTTCCACAAACACAGATGTGACCCCAATAGAATCATATCATAATTTTCGTTAGATCAATATACAGTATTTTCTTTTAGTAATTAATTTTCACTATTTTTATTATGTAAATAATACAACTAAAACATGTAGTTCCCTGCATAATCTATTTTTCTCTAGAGTTAATACATGTTGTTCTATACTTGCTTACTTTTCTCCATAGTTTCCCCATTTGTGTATATATCCTCTCAACATGTTCAAACATAGTAGGTACTCCATCAAGTTTCATGTTCTTGAAATCTCTCTCCCGAGTCTCTCTGATATGGTTTCCCTCAGAGCTTGCTGTACAACCATCAGTTGAAAAGCTACTTTCACAGATATAATAGAGAGTACTTTTGTTGCTTAGCCTATCTAATAAAGAGGGAATATGCTAATTGACCCTCACACCGTCTCAAATATGGCAGCGCCAACAGCCAATAAGGAGGGAATATGCTAATTGACTGCCATGCACTCAAATACAGCGGCACCCACAGCCACAAGATGGCGGCACCCAGTCCCCACAACCCCGCCAGGGCGGCAGGCGCTTGGCAAGGCCGGGCCCGCCCCCAGGCGAGCCCAGCCGTTCTGCACACCTGCCTCCGGAGTCCCCACGTCCCCTCAGCCCCACAGCCACCCAGGACCGGCCCAAGGCGCAGGCAAGCCTCGGATGGCGGCTGCCCAGCCAACACCCAAGGCGCAGGCAAGCCTCAGATGTCAGCTGCCCAGCTGACCAGGGCTGGCCCGAGGCACAGGCAAGCCTTGAATGGCGGCTGCCCTGCCGCCCAGGGCCACCCAAGGCTCAGGTAACCAGGGCTGGTTGAGGATTGTGCTGCTGGCAGTGGCAGCAGCAGAGGTGTGATGGGGTGTCGCCTTCCCCTGATCGCTGGTCGTCTCCTGCCCCTGAGGGCTCCCAGACTGTGAGAGGGGGCAGGCTGGGCTGAGGGACACCCCCCTCCAGTGCATGAATTTTCATGCACCAGGCCTCTAGTTGTTTTATAATGACACTAGAGGCCCGGTGCACGAATTCATGCACAGGTGGGGTACCAAGGCCTGGCCAGCAATTGGGGCCAATGAGGGGCAAGGCTGGCCGGGGAAAGGGGCCACAGGAAGTTGACCGGTGGGAAGAAGGGGGATGGGCAGATTGGGGTGGCTGGCCAGGGGTGAGGGACTGCAGCCCGGGTTGGCCAGGGGGAGGGGCTGCGGGAGGTAGGCCAGTTGGCCCCCCATCAGGCTGATAGGGAGGCCAGCAGGCTGCGGGGAGAGACTGGGGGACATTGGCCAGCCGCAGGAGGTTGGCTGTGGGAGCGCACTGACCACCAGGGGGAAGCTCCTGCATTGAGCGTCTGCCCCCTGGTGATCAGTGCATGTCATAGCGACTGGTTGACTGGTCATTCCAGTCCTAACGGTCGCTTAGGCTTTTATATATAGACTAGTGGCCCAGTGCACAAAATTCGTGCATGGAGGGGGGTTCCCTCAGCCCAGCCTGCACCCTCTCCAATTGGGGACCCCTTGGGGGATGTCTGACTGCCAGTTTAGACAGATTGGGCCTAAATTGGCAGTCGGACATCCCTCTCGCAATCTGGGACCGCTGGCTCCTAACCGCTCACCTGCCTGCCTGCCTGCCTGATCACTCGACTGCCCTCCCCTGCTGGCCTGATCTCCCCCCCAACTGCCTCTGCCTTCCTGATCACCCCTAACTGCCCTCCCCTGCCGGCATGGTTGCACCCAACTGTCCTCCCCTGCCAGCCTGGTAACCCACAAATGCCCTCCCCTGCCGGCCTGTTTGCTCCAAACTGCCCTCCCCTACCGGCCATCTTGTGGTGGCCATCTGTGATGACATGACGGCAGCTATCTTGTGGCAGATATCTTGTGACGACGTTGTACAATGCCACCGAGGCTTTTATTATATAGGATATCTTTTGGTATGGGCCTATTTTCAGCCATTATGTTGGGCTCTCGGTGGTACCTTTCTATCTAGAAATTCATGCCCTTCAGTTCTATAAAATTTATTTGAGTTACTTTATTAATGATTTCATCCTCTCCATTTTCTTTGGTCTATCTTTCCAGAGCTCCTATAAGTGAGTCATTGAATCTGCTGAACAGCTCCTCTAATTTTCTTATTTTTTTCTTGTCTCTTCCATCTCTTTGCCTATTTGCTCAACTTTCTGAGATTTTTCTAACATGTCAGAGTTGTTTCTTTATACTATTATAATTTTAATTTTCAAAAGCTCTTTTCATTATGAATATTTTTTCATGCACTCTGTTCCATTTCACAAATGTAGTCATATTTATTAATACAAGTCTATTGATAATTTTACTTGTCAAAAAAAATTGTACTTGTCTGTCTTGAATTCCTCCTCCTCCCCCATGGTTTATTTCTTCCAAGTTGTAGTTTATGTATTATTTTTAGTTTATTTCATTTAAGATGCTCCCTCAAATGTGTAGCAATCAAAAAATTGGGTAAAAAACAAGCCCTAGCCAGTTTGGCTCAGTGGGTAGAGTGTTGGCCTGTGGACTAAAGGGTCCTGGGTTTGATTCCAGTCAAGGGAACATGCCCAGGATGCAGGCTCGATCCCCAGTAGGGATGTGTGCAAAAGGCATCTGATCAATGATTCTCTCTCATTATTGATGTTTCTCTCTCTCTCTTCCTCTTCCTTCCTCTCTGAAATCAATAAAAATATATTTTTTAAAAATAGGGTAAAAAACAAAAAGCTGTTGGAAGCTCCAGTGTGCATTGGTGGGGCTTCCAAACTGTGGTCTTCCTTGTAGGATTATCTGGTGGTTATGTTTTGTAGGGAAAGCCCTTTTACAAATATCTCTATGCCTTTCCTAGAAGGTTGGACAAAAAGTCCCAAAGACTCTAAACCATCTGCTTAGAAGGTTGAAGCTGAGTCAAGGAAATGTAGAAGCTGAGTCAAGGAAAAAAGCTGGGCAATCAAATATTCAGTATGTAAACATTCATTAAAATCATCTGTGCCAAATATGTACCCAATCTTCAAAAGTCTGGTAATCTCCAAGTGCAGAGATCTTTTGTTTTATTCTTTCTAGGAAATAAATCTCCTGTTTTCTGCTAGGATTGGGGAAGAACAGTCAACCTGATGCTTCTTTCTCAGTTTTACTCAGTTGGTTTAGGATTCAACTGTCTCATATTTTTTTTAATTGATTTTCAGAGAGAAGAAAGGGTGATGGGGGAGAAAGAGAGAGAAAGATAGAGATGAGAATGAAACATTAATCAGTTGCCTCCTACATGGCCCCTACTGGGTGGGGATCGAGCCCACAACCTGGGCCTGGGCATGTGCCCTGATTAGGAATCGAACCGGCAACCTTTTGGTGCATAAGATGACACCTAACCAACTGAGCCACACCGGCCATGGCATACAGTAGGTCCTCGGGTTACGTCAGAGATCCGTTCCTATGGCGTGATATAACA
The DNA here is from genome assembly GCF_963455305.1 of Plecotus auritus. Lineage (NCBI taxonomy): Eukaryota > Metazoa > Chordata > Mammalia > Chiroptera > Vespertilionidae > Plecotus > Plecotus auritus. The sequence continues at coordinate 122,471,155 of NC_137770.1, read as the reverse complement.
CGATTATCGCCGTAAGTCGGAACCCACCTACATAAGCATCTATGTCACTCACATAGAGCACATACACAGCAGTAATGAAGTGAAACAGTAAAAAAAAATTTAAAAGAAAGATAACAATTCCTGACCTTTACTTGTGGTAAATAAATAAAAAAACATAAAGCACGTATGTACATATGTCGAAATGACGGAAATGGGAGATGGTGACATAAACACTAAATGGCATATGTCGAGTCCAATGTAACCCGAGGACTACCAGTATTTAAAATTTGTTTTTACTTTTTTATTGATTTCAGAGAGGAAGGGAGAGACAGAGACATCAATGATGAGAGAGAATCATTGATTGACTGGCTCCTGTATGCTCCACACTGAGGATGGAGCCCACAACCCAGGCATGTGGTCTCACTGGGAATTGAACCATGACCTCCTGGTTCATAGATCAACACTTAACCACTGAGCCATGCCAGCTGGGCTATTTACTCTTTGGATACCGCAGTTTTATTATTGTTGTCTTGTGCTGTTTTCCTGTTGTTGTTTTTGTTTTTTTGTCCTGTATAGGTTTTATCATTTTAGTAATTTTGAAGGAGAAAGTGGAAATTAAATTTGTATACTTAATCTGCTATCTCCAGCTATATGTTCTTTCTAGTTTGCCAAAATTTATCTCTAGGATAAATTGCTCCGGATTTGGGTTATCTGGCTTATGCCTCTACAACCTTTAAGGAATTGCTCTTTAATAGTGTTATGAACCAGATAGATTTCAATGTGATCTTCAAGTGTTCAGTGAGGGCCTGACTGCTTTATATAACACAACTAGAGGCCCGGTGCACAAAATTCATGCACGGGGGCGGGGGTGTGTCCCTCAGCCCAGCCTACACCCTGTCTAATCTGGGACCCCTCGAGGGATGTAGGATCGGGCCTAAACGGGCAGTTGGACATCCCTCCCACAATCCAGAACTGCTGGCTCCCAACTGCTCGCCTGCCTGCCTTCTTGATTGCCTCTAACCGCTTCTGCCTGCCAGCCTGATCACCCCCTAACCACTTCCCTGCCAGCCTGATTACACCCAACTGCTCCCCTGCCGGCCTGATTGCCCCCAACTGCCCTCCCCTGCCTGCCTGGTCACCCACAACTGCCCTCCCCTGCAGGCCTGGTTCCCCCCAACTGCTCTCCCCTGCTGGCCTGGTTGCCCCCACTGCCCTCCCCTGCAGGCTTGATTGCCCCCAACTGCCCTCTCTTGCAGGCCTGGTCCCTCCCAACTGCCCTCCCCTGCTAGCCTGATCACCCACAACTGCCCACCCTTGCAGGCCTGGTCCCTCCCAACTGTCCTCCCCTGCTGGCCATCTTGTGTCCACATGGGGGCAGCCATCTTTGTGTGTTGGGAGTGATGGTCAATTTGCATATTACTAATTTATTAGATAGGATAAGGGACAAAGATATTTATTTATTTATTTATTTAGTCTGCTTAATCTTTCTTTAAATATTTTCCAGAGTCAGTTTTGGTAGTAAATATTTTTCTTGAAATAAGTCAATTTTATTTGTTCTTCAAGTTCATTTTTTTAAATAAATGTAAAATTACTTTAAAATTTCTTCTTTTCCTGTAATGATTTCTTCATTGTCAATTAAGATACTATAAAATTGTGTTTTTTATTAATAAACTGGGTGTTTTTCTTTTTCTTTTAATTTCTCCCCCTAAACACAGTCCATGCCCAATATCATTCTGCACTAGCTCCAGATGTACTGCAAAGTGGCTAGAAAAGCACATAACTACAGAATGATCTGCCTGCTGCCCCAAGCATCCAACTGGCACCATACATAGTTATTACAATATTACTGATTATATTTCCAGTGTTGTAGTTCTCAATCTCTTCAACTTTTTCACCAAGTCCCCCAACTCACCTCCCTTCTGACAACTGTCAGTCCGTTCTCTGCTTTTATGAGTGTTTCTTTTTTATTTGTTGCTTATTTTATTCCATTATATTCCACATATAAGTGGAATCATATGGTATTTGTCTTTCTCTGACTGGCTTATTTCACTTAGCACAATACCCTCTAGGTCCATTCATTCTGTCGCAAAAGGTAAGACTTTTTTTTTTTATGGCCAAGCAGTATTTCATTGTATAAATGGACCATAGCTCTTTTATCCACTCATCTACTGAGGGGCACTTGGGTTGCTACCATATCTTGGCTATTGTAAATAACGCTGCAGTGAACATACGCATGCATATATTCTTTCAAATTAGTGTTTTAGTTTTCTTCAGCTATATACCCAAGGGTAATCACTGGGTCATAAGGCAGTTCCATTTTTAAGTTTTTGAGGAACATCCACACTGCTTTCCATAGTGGTTGCAACAATCTGCATTTCTACTGACTGTGCACTAGGTTTCCCTTTTCTTCACATACCAAATACATTTATTTGACAAATAAAAATTCTACATACTCTCTTAAAGAGAACAGAATTATTTCCCAAAAGATTTTTCCAATTCCATTTGTAAATCACTTAACTCAGAATAAAATCTAAGTCCAAAACTGAAAAATATTTTCAATCTCATCTGGTCTAATCTCTTCTTTTACAACAACAACAAAAAAATCACAAGTCATATAATGATTTAAAGACTTTGCTCAATTCACACTTAGAAAGATAAAGCTCATATTATATATCTGACCTATTATGTGCTTGTCACACAGTAGGTACTTAATACTTGTTGAAAATAACTAAATTTCAAAACTAATTGTTCTGTCAATTATGCTTTTGAAAAGAAGCTAAGTATTTAACTATAGTCAATTAGGAAATAAATTATATAATCCCTATTAACTTTCAGTGTATATTTTATACCTTATATCCAAATCTGAAGACTTCTCTCTCACTGCCAACTTTGTAATTTCTCCTTGAGACATAGTCTTATGAAGCTTTGTTTCTTCATCAACCGAAGAAAATCGTTGTGAAGTCTGTAATAATTACATATGTGGAAGACTTTAAAACTAAGTAATATATCATAGCACTATAACTCTAATTCAGGTTATATAATTTTTTGAGAATTATACCTATTAAAAACATACAAAAAATACATTAATATTATACAGAGATTTACTGACATAAGAGAACCTATTAAAACTCTGCCTGGTGTAATCTGAAGTAAAGAAAACATGGGTCAATGACAATGCTAAATAGAACCTACCAGCTCATGTTTTCTGACAGTTTAACAAAAAATGTTAAGTGGAACGTTAAGAAAAAAGTTAAACCATCTAAAGATACAGACAAAAGATCCAGGATCTGACAAATGTAAGATGCTAAGTACAGTCTTTCATAGCTCATTTTTATGGCTTAACTTGCTATTATAGATTCTTATTATATCCAGTAAAAAATTTAAAAGAGCAAGTACACAGAAAGAAAAGAGAAAACAAAGGAGCAAAGAATAAAAAATCATTATTACCACCAACAGTCTAAATTATGAACAACTTATATGGCTATCCAACTGGAACCTGAATTTCAATTGGTAATTCCTGTGCCATTTGTTTACAATATTACTTTTTAAAGGAGTGAATTTCCTGTTACCTATTCAAGTCATTTCCTAATATTTAATTTTTCTATAGTTATAATATCTTTTCCTTAACCCTTTCGTCTGCTTGACTATGGCCTTAACAACAAAAACTATCTTGAGTTGTTAAAATGTAAAGAACAAACTTCTGTTTCTGGCAAAGATGGAGTAACAGGGACCCTTTTTATCCTTTTGCTGAAATAACCAAAAACAGAAATCCATACAAAACAACATGAAAACAGCACTTATCAAGATGATGGACAGTTATCCCTGAGAGAAGAGAAAAAAAGGAAGTGCGTCCTATAACTGCCCCAGCTTAGTGACTTGAGGTTGTTTCCAGCTGTGACAGAGAGGGAGAATCCAGGTGAAACTTGGCAGACTCTCTGAGTTGAACACATGAAGCTAAAAGTCCAGAGAGACGAAGGTGACCAAAAGTTAGGAGCTTGGAGAGAAGAGGATGTACAGAGAAAGAACTTTGGAGATCTTCAGAGTTTACACATTGAGTATTTAGCTGAGTACTAGTCAATACCTCTGTGTCAGAAAACTGCCCAAGACCAGGAAAAGGACACCTGAAAGGATTAAAGGTAATAGTGCTCATCCCTCACAAAAGGCCAGTAACAGTGCCTGTGCCCAAGAATCAGGGTACACAACTTTATGATTCCCAGGGCACTGAGTAAAGTACATTGAGAATCTTGCCTCAATAGTCAAGAAAAATGCCTCAACAGTCTAGCCTAAGTACTGCTCTGCTTGAGCCTAACAAATTTTTATTTTATTTAATAAAAATTGTGTGTTTAAGCTGTATGAATTTTACTTACATATAAGTAGTAAAATGATTACTACAGTTAAGTTAATTAACATATCTCCTCACTCAGTTACTTTATTTTTTCTTTGCTGATGAGAGGACCTGAAATCTACTCTCTTGACAAATTTCCAGTATTCAATACAGTGAGCCTAACAAACCTTAAAAGGAAAACCTAAAAGGACCAAGTTGCTTCCAGAACAAAGTTTTGGAATATTGCTGGAATATAACAGGCTCAAGAATATTAATCAAATATAAATATCCAACAAGACAAAATTCACAAAGTCAGGCATCCAGTAAGAAATAACTAGGCATGCAAATAAGTAAGACTATATACCGAGAACGAGAAGAAAAATACTAACACAAATGTTATCCAGTACTGGTAGTTAGAGAACTGACTAAAGAGAAAGAACATAAAATGGCACGTGATTCAAAATGGCATATTTTTAGAGGCATTATTTCTGAGGTAAAAGATGATAAAAAAGGGAGGCAGGTGGGCAGCCATTGAGGAGCAGCAGCCAAGGCTTTGCACTAGCCTATAGCCAGGGGCCTCAACAAGGGCCACACCAAGAACATGAGCAAGCCAAGGCACAGCCACCACCGTGGATACCTCACCAAGCAAACTAAGTTTATGTGGGACATGATCTGAGAGGTGTGTGGGCTTTGCCCCCTATGAGCTGCTCAAGGTCTCTGAGGACATGAGGGCCCTGAAGTTCATCAAGAAAAGGGTGGGACACACACCTGTGTCAAGAGGAGGAGAGAGGAGCTGAGCAATGTCCTTGCAGCCATGAGGAAGGCAGCAGCCAAGAAGGACTGAGCCCCATCCCCTCTGTGTACAATAAAACCTGTTGGGGGAAAAAAAGGGAAGAAAGGGGTGCCTTTGGAGACTGGGCATTAAAGAGGAAACATAGCAGAAGGTGAAAATTTATAATCCAGTGCCTGGCCAGCATGGCTCAGTGGTTGAACGTCGACCTATGAACCTGGGGGTCACGGTTCAATTCCTGGTCGGGGCATATGCCCGGGTTGCAGGCTTGATCCCCAGTGTGGGATGTGCAGGAGGCAGGCAATCAATGATTCTCTCTCATTATCATTAATGTTTCTATCTCTCTCTCTCCCTTTCCCTTCCTCTCTGAATTCAATAAAAATATGTATTTTTTAAAATTTTATAATCCAGCAATACAAAAGAGAAGAAAAATAATATCAGAAACACAATGTCTCTGCCATCACAAAAACAAACCCAAAAAGGCTGTGTATAAAAGAAACTGAACTTTGCTATACTGGCAGAAGAGAAAACGCTTGAACTTGTTCTTTAAAACTACTCCAAATGTACAAAACTAATAAGTTGAAACATATAAAATCTACATAAGCTACAGTAAGAAAACGAAAATTCAAACCAAAACAACTCAGTTGGTTAACTCCACTTTCCACTGCCCTTTCCCCTGAAAAAAACAAAACAAAACAAAACACCAAGCTCGAAGCAGAAAACTGTAATTGAATGAATTACATATCCTCACATGTATGAAATACCAGTAAGAAATGAAAAAACATGTTGAATGAATTCAGAAAAGAAATAAAAACATAGTGCAATGAAGACTAACTTATAACATGACTAAGGGAAAAAGGTACAAATGAAATTTAAAGGGACTAAACAAAGGCGGGAAGATTATATATATGAAAGTCTAATATGCAAATTGTACCCTTGGGAGTTCGACCAGGAGACCGGGAGTTCGATCACTTGCTGTGACGTGAATTGACCACCAGAGGGAGGTGTGGAATAAAGGAAGGCCCTGGCTGGCAACTGGCAGCCAGGGAAGGAAGGCCCTAGCCAGCAGACAGGGAAGGAAGGCCCTGGCCGGCAGCCGGAAGGCCCCGATCGCCGGCCAGGCCTAGCGACCCTACCCGTGCACGAATTTTGTGCACCGGACCTCTAGTAAAGAATATAAGATGATATAAAGAAATAAGGAAAAAAGGGTCAGAGAGAAGGTGGCTGAAATGGAAGACAGGAAAATAAGAAAATAACTTATTTATAGTAATTGGAATTCCTAAACAAGGAAAACAACAGAAATTTAAAACAATAATCCATTAAAACTGTTCATAAATAAGGCAAGACCAGAATTTAAATATTGACAGAGTCCTGCAGGTATATGGAGTAATTGATCTATAATGATCAACTTGAAGACATATCAGAAACTTTAAATATAAAGAAAAAATTCTGAAAGCCTCCAAGTAAAAAAATCAAATAACTTATAAGAGCAAGAAAATTATACTGGCAATAGGCTTACCAAAAATAACAAATAAAGCAAGTAAACAATAAAACATTATTTTTTAAAAATTCAGGGAAACTATGAATCAAGGATATTTTATAAGGCCAAGTTGTCCCTTCAAATATCAAGCCTTTAAAAAGAACTCAAGGAAGGGCAAGGCTGACGGGAAGCCAAGACTGAGACTCCACCCCATCCAAGCTGAGCACAGAGGCTATTGCAATTTGGCAAGCTAATCCTATAAGGCTCTCTCCAGCACCGAACTTCTCCCAGCATAGACACAGCTGATCCTTACAGCCAACTGGCCTAGAGGTCAATTCTTCCCAGTGATACCAACAACAATAAAGACTTAATTACAACAAGGCTGTACACACAGTCCACAAAGGGGTGCACCAAGAGTGTCCACCTCAGGTTAACTGGGGAGGCAGACCCACTGGGCCATATTGGAAACCTAGCACACAAATCTACCTTACCAACTCAGGGAAGCAATGAAAATGCGGCATCAAAGAATCAGATCACAAACGAAAGAAATGGAGGAAAACAAACGACTGGATATAGAATTCAAAACCACGGTTATAAGGCTTTTTAAGAATATCCTAGAAAAGGCCGATAAATACAACGAGACCCTCGAAGATATGAAAAAGGACCAACTAGAAATTAAACATACACTGACTGAAATAAAAAATATTATACAGAGACCCAAAAACAGACAAGAGGAACACAAAAATCAAGTCAAAGAATTGAATTACAAAGAAGCAAAAAACACTCAACCGAAAAAGCAAAAAGCAAAAAAAAAAATCCAAAAAGTTGAAGATAATGTAAGAAGACTCTGGGACAACTTCAAGCGTACCAACATCAGAATTATGGGGGTGCCAGAAGAAGAGAGAGAGCAAGATACTGAAAACCTATTTGAAGAAATAATGACCGAAAACTTCCCCCACCTGGTGAAAGAAATAGACTTACAAGTCCAGGAAGCCCACAGAACCCCAAACAAAAGGAATCCAAAGAGGACCACACCAAGACACATCATAATTAAAATGCCAAGAGCAAAAGACAAAGAGAGAATATTAAAAGCAGCAAGAGAAAAACAGTTAGTTACCTACAAGGGAGCACCAATACAACTGTCAGCTGACTTCTCAACAGAAATTATGCAGGCCAGACGGGAGTGGCAAGAAATTTTCAATGTGATGAATAGCAAGAACCTACAACCAAGATTACTCTACCCAGCAAAGCTATCATTCAGAATTGAAGGGCAGATAAAGAGTTTCACAGATAAGAAAAAGCTAAAGGAGTTCATCACCACCAAACCAGTATTATATGAAATGCTGAAAGGTATTCTTAAAGAAGAGAAAGAAGAAAAAAGTAAAGATAAAAATTATGAACAACAAATACATATCTATCAACAAGTGAACCTAAAAAACAAGTGAATTAAAAACCTGAGGGACAGAATAATCTGGTGAATATAATAGAATCAGGGGCATAGAAAGGGAGTGGACTGATAATTCTCAGGGGGAAAGGGGTATGGGGGGTTCATGAAGAGACTGGACAAAAATCATACACCTATGGATGAGGACAGTGGTGGGGAGGTAAGGGCAGAAGGTGGGGTGGGAAATGGGTGGAGGGGAGCTATGGGGGGAAAAAGGAGAAATAATTGTAATAATCTGAATAAAGATTTATTTAAAAAAAAAAAAAGAACTCAAGGAATTCCACATCTATGAGCCCTTCGTGAGTAATTTACTAGGGGAAGACCATCATCCAAACAAGAGATAAATCAGGAAACTTCAGCAAAACAATTAATGTCATCATTCAATATATTTAATAGTGTATCTCAGGCAAAAACAAGGATGGGGACTAGGGTAAAAGAGTAATATGGAAAATAACATGTTCTGACAAAGTAGAAACCTAAGAACCAAGAGTAGAAGGGAGAGGGAAAGTGGAGAGTAGAGTAACTCATCAATAGTTGGGTCACAGTAGATGAGAATTAAAGAATATTACTCATTAAAAAATTACTGGAGAATAATTGGTTAAAAAGTAGTAAATTAAAGGTATTTTAAAAAGTTATATACAAAAGAAAACAACCAATAGAACAAGAACACGACCCTCCCTAAATATCAAAAGAAATTTTTAAAAGAGAAAAAAAACATGTAACATAACACAGCAAATTTGATGTAGCACAATATAAAATTACAAAAGTTGAGATTAAATCTATCAGTTATATTAATAAATATGAATAGATTGAACTCATCTATCAGGGGAAGAAATTTTTAATTTGGCTCACAAAGCAGGACCAAACTATACTGTGTAGAAAACACACATCTAAAACAAAAAGATCCGGAATGGCTAAAATAAGGGATGACTAAAAGTATTCTGGGCAAATAGAAATAATAAGAAAACAGGCTGTGATATTACTATTGAGAAGAATTCAAGCAAAACATACTGAATGTGACAAAAGATACCATTCTCAATGATAAAAGGTGACCTTAATACAACATTCATTGTGTATAAGACAGATCAAGTGTACAAAAAAATAATAAAAATATAGAAGACAACATAATCAATAAGGTAGAGATTATGGATATGTACTAAAATTTTACACTCAAAATAGAAAATACACCTTATCAAATGTACACGATATATTCACAAAAACTGATCACATAATAAATTTTAAAAATACTGATTGTTTCATAAGGAAAGTCTATGCAATCTTCAAAGAGCAAAGCCACAATGCTATAAACTATCCCTAACTTTCTGGAGGGAATAAAATACACATATAAATACTCAGTGTATTTAACATTGTGGCTGTTGTGTGAGGGCCACCAATCCAAACCTCTTATGTCATAAACTTTGTTCACTACCAACCAGCTTTCCAACTATCAAGAACATCTCAAAATCACTAGCCTAGGTCCCTAAATCCTATACACAGCCTCTCTTGACTTCCCCTTTCTGAGAAATTACTAAGACTTAATCAAGGCTGATTTTCACTTACTATAAAATAAGTTAATAAACTTAGCCATACTTAATCATCAGGTTTTTCTTGCTGATTTTGGGGTAGTGGACAACGGAAAGAAGGAAAACTCAACACAGATGAGGATTGGAGAGTATCTCAGAGAATAACACACAGAAATAAGAACATAAGAAGTGACAGCAGTTGCGGCGGGTGTGGGGTGGGGGGGGCGGATTGAGAAATTTAGTTTTATCATACTGGAGATAAAAAAGACAAATTCTGGAGTGCTATTTTGAAGTCATACCCATAGAAATGATTGGTTTAATTCTGGAGAATGGTAGAAGAAACTATACAGAGAAAACTGTAATGTTACCTATACCAATCCTATGAATAACGGATAGAAATTATTTTACTAAACTCACCATTCAGAAGATTGAGAGACTAGAATGCTATATAAAAACCACCTTAAAAATACTGCTTAGCATAATGTGTCATTCTTCTTGGGTAAAAGCCAACATAGTGGGTATAAGAACTAAGTGAGAGCAGCATACATAGACTAAACAATTATTCAAATGACAGAGTTAAAAGTAGAAATTTAAAAAAAAACACACATACTGAAGTCTTAAGGAGGGAAACCACTATTCTTGTTTCCACTCCCCCACAACTGGTTAACAACTGATGAGCAACAATTCATCAACTTAGGAGGTAATGCTTATCAAATTCCCTTCATGTAATTCATTTATAAACTGCCTTTATCTCATTAGATGTTTCACAACTGGAAAGGATAGATGGCTTCTTCCAAGATAAAACTGACACACATTTTAGCAAAAGTCAGTGATGGGATCATTTTGTCCAGTAAAACAAAAACAAACAAAAAACAAAAACAAAAAACAAAGCAAAAAAACTACAAAACAATAATGTTTTTTAAAAGTCCATGTGCCACAGAATAAAGCCCATTTAAAATCCAAAAGATATCTCAATTTCGAAAATTCAGTAGATTCCATTTAGAAGCAATTAGTCTTCATCTTCACAATATCAGATATTAGAACATGGTATATTTGCAAGATAAACAGAAACACTTTAAAACTGTCCCTACCCTTCCCACCCCAACCCCACTAAATATCTATCAGCATATTCTAGAAAGCAAAGCTTCCTCATGCAAGTATCCACCAGAAGCAACCATCACCACTTGTTCCTAAAATAGTAATGAAACAGAAGGGCAGTAAGAAAGCTGGAGAGGTGACTAACATACTGCAGAGGGTGTTCTATAACTACTGGCATGCAGTGACTGTCAAGCAGGTGAACAGAATCATTGGCAGAGGCTACCAGCTAGAACCCTTAAAGGGGCTGAATGCTCCAAGCAGAAAGCCCAACTTCCTGTTTCATCTCAGTAGAGTTCTCAGTAAGAAAATTCTACCACCAAAAAGACTAAGGTTTGTAACAAAGGAAACTCTCAGGAACAAAGCAGCAACTTACAAATGCTAAGTTCTTCCACAAATAAAGTATTTATTTATGCTTTAGAGAATAAATTAAGCATGCTCCCAATTCACAGTAAAAAATACATAGGCAGTACTTTTCATTAAAATTAGTTTGCTTCAGCCCTGACTGGTTTGGCTCAGTGGACAGAGCGTCAGCCTGCGGACTCAAGGGTCCCAGGTTGGATTCCGGTCAGGAGCATGTACCATGGTTGCGGGCACATCTCCAGTAGGGGGTGTGCAGGAGGCAGCTGATCGATGTTTCTCTCTCATTGATGTTTCTCTCTATCCCTCTCCCTTCCTCTCTGTAAAAAATCAATAAAATCTATTTTTAAAAAAATTAATTTGCTTCATCACATAATTCATCTTTAATAATCATAAAAGAGTATGTGTTGCTATTTATAACTAAAAAACAAGGCACCTCCAAAATAGAGTTATTTTATTGTACCTGAAGAGAGGGCTTTGGTCTAATTATATATATTAGTGATATACAAATTGTTCCAATCATTTATAATCCTACAGTTTGGCTCAGTGTAATGAATCATTTGTCTAATTAGAGAACTGATAGTGCACTTTTCGATGTTGTTGTTTTTTCTTCCTTAGAATGTCAATATTGTCATTTTAAAAGTGGGTCTATCTACAACAAAAGATAAAGAAAATGAGAATATTCTGGAAATTGGAAAAAATTTTAATAAACTCGATCTTTGGCACAAACAGCTTAAAATAGGTCAAAGATAAAGTATTTTTTTTAAAAAAAGATAAAATATTTAATGAGTCAAAAGAAGACCACCCTAAGATTTTCCTACCATAAAAAAAAAATGAGATCCAACTTAATTAAGGATATGCATGGTTATAATCTGCATATCACTCCACTTTACCAGTGTAATGTTTTAGTACATAACAGACATACAGGGTCCTTATATTGTGTATTTTCCAGGTCAATTCCAAAATTAACACTTTATATGCACAAATACATTCAACACTTGCCCAACTTTAGGGTGTCTCCCCAAAATGTATACAAATACTTTGAATAATTATAAAGGCAGTGTTTATTAAAATACATTTCATATTCAAAATTGAGCTATCAGCTGTTACAGTGTGTTTACATATTTTTGGGGGGGGCACGTGTGTGTGTGTGTGTGTGTGTGTGTGTGTGTGTGTGTGTGATATATATATATATATAATTTTGGTTGAGATCTTATGATAAAGTTATATTCTTAGTTGAAATAATGCAGTTTTATTTAAACCTAGTTCCAATGTTATAATTTGTGATTATAACAAACTCACAGTACATACAAAACCTCTCCTTGGCTGGGATGGTCTAGGGAAGGGGTGGGCAAACTTTTTGACTCGAGGGCCACAATGGGTTCTTAAACTGGACCGGAGGGCCGGAACAAAAGCATGGATGGAGTGTTTGTGTGAACTAATATAAATTCAAAGTAAAGGAGCGGAGGGGAGAGCAAGAGAACCCTCCGCTCTTTCGGCTCCGCAGGCTGGATAGAATAGCCGAACGGGCCGGATCCGGCCCACGGGCCGTAGTTTGCCCACGGCTGGTCTAGGGAGACATTTTTGGCATTGCTCACTATATAAAATTTTTAAAAAGCCATGCTTATTTTCTATTACTAAAAAATTAGGGAGGAAAAGCAACTTTAAACGCAAAAAAGAAAAAAAGAGAATACCATTTCAATTAAAAGCTATTGGTTGTCTAACTCTAACACATAAGCTAAGTCACTAGATCAGAGAGGGATCAGCAAACTATGGCCAACAGGTGAAATACAGCCCATTGCTGTTTTTGTAAATAGTTTTATTGGAATATAGCCACGCCCAGTTGTTTACTTATTGTCTCTGGCTGTTTTCACTCTGTGGTGGCAGAGTTAAAAAGTTGCAACAAAGACTGCTTGACCCACAGAGTCTAAAATGTTTATCATCTCACCTGTTACAGAAAAAATACTTGAGGGTCCATGTTCCAGACCTTTCAAGACATAATACAGAACATTTCTACATTAAGTTAACCATAATGCTGCCTAATTTATGATTTGACATAAACTGCTAAAGTGCCTTTTATCTTTGTCCTATTAAATTAAAGTTTAGCTTATTTGCTGTGTTCACTGAGGTTTCCCATGTACAAAACATTATCCAGGGAATAAGCTGTGAAGGTTAGCTTTAGATTAGCAAAGACTATGCCCATCAGATTTGCTTGTTGCCAATATTTCTTATATAAAATTACCATTTCGGAGTCACTGTGAGAGGCCTGACCCAGGATGGGAGCTGGCTCTAGCTCAGAGTGAGAAGGTTGGTCAAGGGAGAGAAGGGGCTCAATGTCATCGTAATCATCTTCCTCTGTATCCCCCTCCCCATCAGCAAAAGTACCTCTAGTCAAGAAATCGGAGCGCGTCCGCGCCATTCGAGCTTTCTTTTTATGGGCCGGTCTGGCAACCTGCTTGACCAAATGATAAAACAAATAACACAACAATGTTTTGTTTTGTTTTTGAGATGATGCCGATGAAAGATATCAGAGAGCTCATGAATTTCTTGAAACATCCCTCCACCCACAATGTACTTTCCACTAGAAGTGACAGAGATAACCAAAAGTAATCCATATACATTACTCTGGACAAAGGATGAGAATGGAAGCTAAATTTACACTGTTCTTCTCCATAGCCAAGGAAAAATCTTTTATTGCCATAATAAGTCACAAAAATCATTTGCATAAATTGCCTTCTTTTTCTTAGCAACTTCTTTTTTGTAAATACCATCTGAGTTTGTAGACACCATTCCCTGCCTAAAGTACACCTCCCTAAGTAAGAACAAACTGAATTCATGACTTCTTTCTCTATAAACTCTTCAGATTAAATGGGTAGATGAGATGCTATGTCTACAAGAATAATAATTTCCAAAATAGCATGCATTGATTTTGCATAAAATATAGATAGGCAAAATTCCATACTTACCTCTCCTTGGCCCGGCCCAGTTAACTTCACAGGTTTCCAAATTGGTTCATCTTGTTTATGGAGTTTAGGATTTCCATTGTTTAAGGATTCCTTGTTGACACTTAGAATATAAAATCAGGATTACATTTCAATTCCTGGCAGCAGTCTTAAAGTACAGCATAAAATATACTTCCACAACCAGGTTGAAGAATTCCAGCAAATTCCATACATATTCAATTCCCCCAAAAATATATCAAAAAATTTCTGATTATCACATTGATAGTATTATCAAGAATTGATGGTTTTTCCAAGGTGGGACAGGATAGGTGGATCTTTCTTGATCCTCCTCCCAGAAACAAACTGGAAATGAAACTAAATTGGGGTACATTCTCCCTGAATTAGCCAACTGAAGACTAGCTAAAGAGGAGACTTTTAAACAAGTAAGGGCAAAAACCACCTTGAGACTGTACAACAGCTTTCATGATGTGGTCAGGGTTGAGTATCACAGTCAGTCAGCCCAGGGGAGATCCCACCCAAAAAGGGGACAACAATCAAGACCCAATTACCAGAGGAGAGCCCAAAGAACCCCCAAAAGGAGCATTTCTAGAGCATCCAGCTCAGGAGATAAAAGAGACTGCACCACTGGATAACACAGGACAATTAAGGCCACCCCACAATGCCTGGGAGTCATAGCAGCTGTATCTAATACATAGAAACAAACACAAAGAGACAGCTAAAGTGGGGAGACAAAGAAACAACCCCCAAATGAAAGAAAAAAGGACTCTCCAGAAAAAGAGCTAAATGAAATAGAGGCAAGCAATTTGTCAGACATAGAGTTCAGAACAAGGAATTTAGTGAGAATTAAAGGAACTTAATGGGAACTACAAGGAACTTAGTGGGAATTACTACATCAGCATGCAAAAGGACATAGAAACCCTGAAGAAGAACCAGAAAGAAATAAAGAATACCTTATCTGACATCAAAATATAAGGAATTAAAAGTAGGTTGGATGAAGCAGAGGATTGAATCAGTGATATGTAAGGAAAAAGAAAAACAACCAATAAGAACAACAAAAAGAAAAAGAATTTTAAAAAACAAGGATAGTTTAAGGTAACTTTGGGACAATAACAATATCCGCATCATAGGGGTACCAGAAGAAGTAAGCAAGGAATAGAAAACCTGTTTGAAGAAATAATAACAGAAAACTTCCCTAACCTGGTGAAGGAAAAAGTCACACAAGTTCAAGAAGCACAGAGAGTTCCAATCAAGATGAGCACAAAGAGACCCACACCAAGACACATCAAGATTAAAATAGCAAACATTAAAGACAAAGAGAGGATCTTAAAGGCAGCAAAAGAGAAAGTTATCTACAAGGGAGTTCGCATAAGAACATCAGCTAATTTTCCAACAGAAACACTTCAGGCCAGAAGGGACTGGCATGAAGCACTCAAAGTAATGAAAAGCTAGGACCTGAATCCATGACTACCCTATCCAGCAAGGTCATCATTTGAAATTGAAGGCCAAATAAACAGCTTCCCAGACCACACACACAAAAAAAGGTAAAATTAGTTCAATACCACAAACCAGCATTGCAAAAAATGTTAAAGAGACTTGTGGATGAAAGGGGCCACATGCTAACCTGACAAACTCAGGGAATGACTGCATGGTGGTCTTGCAAACTCAGAGACCTAAAGTAACCACAAAGGATGGTCTGAAATTAAACTTGAACTAAAAGCAGTTATGGGTAGTTACATCCTAGGCCAGTATCTTCACTGACAAGGTCAACCTTTACCTTAACTGAGCCTATCTGTCCTTTTGCATCTATAATAACATACCCTTGAAATGTCTGGGTAACTTGTAACTTCCCTTTTTCTGGACCCCTTGGGGCACAACCTAATGTGCTGGGCACCAGGACAGATACCACAAATTACTTCATTGTTATCATGTTAATTGTTCCTGCACCCACCTAAGTACATGTCTATCATTTTACTTCTTATCCAATCCCAGAGGTTCCCCTCCCCCTTGCTTTCTCCTGCCTCTCTAATCTATCACCAATGGATTTCATGTAACCCACCTATGTCCCCTCCTTTGATTGCAATGTATAAAAACAGATGTAAGAACACCATTCTCCAGAGCATTATCTCAAAATATCCTATATAATAAAGAGGTAATATGCAAATTAATCCTCACGCCATCACAAGATGGCTGAGCCCACAGAGGCAGCGGGGTTCCTGTAACACAAGATGGCTGCACCCACAGCGGAGGCGGGGTTCATGTAACGAGCAATCAGCAGGGACCTGAGGCTGTGTGGCACTGGGCTGGGGAAGGGGACCTGAAGTTGCGCCCCCCACCCAGCAGGGCTTGACTGGGGACCTCAGGCCACATCCCCCGCCTGGCGTATGCCTGGTGACCTGAGGCTGTGCTCCCCACCTGGAGGGGCTTGACGGGGGCCCTGAGGCTGCACTCTCCCCCCCAGCGGGGCTTGACAGGGGACCTCAGGCTATGCCCCCCACCTGGCACCTGGCCAGGGGACCTGAGGCTGCGCCCCCTGCCCGGTGGAACTTGACGGGGGTGGGGCCGGCAGGGTCTGGATCTCGCCCAATGGGGGTGGGGCTGGCCAGGTCTGGGTCTCACATGATTTCAAGGTGCACGCGGGTGAGTGGGGACCTGACTCTGGGTCCCTTGGCACATCCCAGACTCTGACAGGAGGAAGATTTTCATATATATTTTACTAATTTTCTTTCATCTCTGACACTTCTATTATAGAGAAAGGGCAAATAGCAATATTAAAATATTTCCTCTAATTAATTCCCTTTTAATGTGCACAAATTTCATGCACCAGGTTACTAGTCCTATATAATAACAGCCTAATATGCAAATCAACTGAACGGCAGAATGATCAGTGGAATGACTGGTCACTATGACATGCACTGATGACCAGGGGGCAGATGTTCAACACAGGAGCTGCCCCAAACCAGCAGACCCTGACTGGCGGCGGTGGCAGGGGTCGGGCCAGTGAGCAGGCGGTGCCAGGCCAGCCAAAGCAGGTGCAAGTGGGGGCTCCGATCGCCCCGCCAGTCACCCCGCAAACTGGCCCTGATCACCGGCCAGGCCTAGGTATCCTACCTGTGCATGAATTTTGTGCACCGGGCCTCTAGTATCTTTAGAAAAATCTAATGTGCCTGGGCACGAGGACAGATGCCACAAATTCCTTCATTGTTATCATGTTAATTGTTCCTGCACCCACCTAAGTATGTGTCTATTACTTTACTTTTTATCCAGTCCCAGGGTTTCCCTGCTTTGCTTTCTCCCACCTTTCTAGTCTATCACCAATGGATTTCATGTAACCCATCTTTGTCCCTCCTTTGATTGCAATATATAAATACAGATGTAACCCATCATTCTCCGGAGCATTATCTCAATTCGTTGAAGTTCTGCTTCCTGGCAACTGTCGACAGATTGGCTCAAATAAACTCACAAGAATTCTTTCCAGGCTTGAATTTTTTTTTTTACATTAACAGACTGCTTTAAAAAGAAGATGAAATATAAAGAGAGGTACATGGGTATAAAGGGAAAAAATGGCAATAAGTAAGTACCTAACAATAAGAACCTTAAAATGTAAACAGATTACATGCTTCAATTAAAAGACATAGGGTAGCCCTGGCTGGTTTGGCTCAGTGGATAAGAGCGTTGGCCTGTGGACTGAAAGGTCCTGGGTTCGATTCCAGCCAAAAGCACATGCCCGGGTTGCGGGCTTGGTCCCCAGTGGGGGGCGTGCAGGAGGCAGCCAATCGATGATTCTCTCTCATCATTGATGTTTCTATTTTTCTCTCCCTCTCCCTTCCTCTCTGAAACCAATAAAAGAAATATATATTTTAAAAAAAAAGGGGGTAGTAGAATGGATAAGAAAACATGACCCATATATATGCTGTCTACAAGACACCACCTCAGAACAAAACATAGACAGGAAGTAAAGGGATGGGAAAAAAATATTCCATGCAAGTGGAAATGAAAAAAAAATGTTGGGAGTAGCAAGGTGGAACTAGAGGGATTATACAACATAATAAAGGCCATGTATGAAAAACCTACAGCCAATATCATACATAATGGGCAAAAATAAATAAAAGCATTTCCATTAAGATCAGGAATAAGACAGATATGTCCACTCTCACCACTCTTATTCAACACTAGAGGCCCGTTGCACGAAATTCATGCACTGGGGAGGGGGGGTGCCCCTCAGCCCAGCCTGCACCCTCTCCAATCTGGGACCCCTCGGGGGATGTCCACAGGGATTGGGCCTAAACCGGCAGTCAGACATCCCTCTCACAATCTGGGACTGTTGGCTCCCAACCGCTTGCCTGCCTGCTTGCCTGATTGCCCCTAACCACTTCTGCCTGCCAGCCTGATCACCCCTTAACCATTCCCCTGCCAACCTGATCAATGCCTAACTGCTCCCCTGCTGGCCCAATTACCCCAACTGCCCTCCCTGGCCGGCCCAGTCGCCCACAAATGCCCTCCCCTGCTGGCCTAGTCGCCCCTAACTGCCCTCCCCTGCCAGCCTGGTCGCCCCCAACTGCCCTCCCCTGCCAGCTTACTCACCCCTAACTGCCTTCCCCTGCAGGCCCAGTCGCCTTTAACTGCCCTCCCCTGCTGGCCCGGTGGCACCTAACTGCCCTCTCCTGCCGGCCTGGTCACACCTAACTGCCCTCCCCTGCAGGCCCAGTTGCCCCCAACTGCCCTCCCCTGCAGGCCCAATTGCCCCCAGCTGCCTTCCTCTACCAGCCTGGTCACCCCCAACTGCCCTCCCCTGCTGGCCTGGTCACCCCCAACTGCCTTCCCCTGCCGGCCCCGTCGCCCCCAACTGCCCTCCCCTGCTGGCCCCGTCGCCCCCAACTGCCCTCCTTTGCCAGCCTGGTCGCCCCTAACTACCCTCCCCTGCCGGCCTGGTCACACCTAACTGCCCTCCCTGGCAGGCCCAGTTGCCCCCAACTGCCCTCCCTCCCCTGCAGGCCCAATTGTCCCCAACTGCCCTCCCCTACTAGCCCGGTCACTCCCAATTTCCTTCCCCTGCCAGCCTGGTCGCCCCTAACTGCCCTCCCCTGCAGGCCTGGCCCCCTCCAACTGCCCTCCCTCCCTGGCAGGCTTGGCTGCCCCCAACTGCCCTCCCTCTCCTGCAGGCCCAGTCACCCCTAACTGCCCTCCCCTACAGTCCCAGTAGCCCCCAACTGCCCTCCCCTGCAAGCCCGGTTGCCCCCAACTGCCCTCCCCTGCAGGCCCAATTGCTCCCAACTGCCCTCCCCTGCAGGCCCAGTCGCCTCCAACTGCCCTCCCCTGTCGGCCTGGTCACCCCCAACTGCCCTCCCCTGCAGGCCTCCCCCCCCAACTGCTCTCCCCTGCTGCCCTGGTCCTCCCAAATGCCCTCCCCTGCAGGCCTGGTTGCCCCCAACTGTCCTCCCCTGCAGGCCAGGCCTGGTCCCCGCCAAATGCCCTCCCCTGCAGGCCTGGTTACCCCCAACTGCCCTCCTCTGCCAGCCCAGTCACCCCTAACTGCCCTCCCCTGCAGGCCTGATCACCCACAACTGCCCTCCCCTGCCGGCCATCTTGTGGCGGCCATCTTGTGTCCACATGGGGGCGGCCATCTTTGACCAAATGGGGGTGGCCATCTGGTGTGTTGTAGTGATGGTCAATTTGCATATTACCTCTTTATTATATAGGACTAGAGGCCCGATGCACAAAAATTCATGCAAGAATGGGCTCTCCTTCCCCTGGCTGCTGGCACTGCTTTCGCTCCGGCTGGAGCCGCCTTTCTGCCTTTGCTCCGGCCTGGAGCCGCCTTTACGCCTTCCCACACTGCCCAGAAGCCCGGAGCAGCTGGGGCCGTGTGGAATGCCTGCGTCCCACCCCGGCCACTTGCACCTGTGTATGCAAATTAACCCGCCATCTTTGTTGGGTTAATTTGCATACTCACTCCTGATTGGCTGGTGGGCGTCGCGAAGGTTCAGTCAATTTGCATCTTTCTCTTTTATTAGTGTAGATAGTGCTGGAAGTCCTAGCCACAGCAATCAGACAAGAAGAAAGAAAAGACATACAAATTGGAAAGGAGGAAGGAAAACTGTCATTATTCACAGATGACATAATATACAAAGAAAACCTTAAAGACTCCACCAAAAAACTACTAGACCTAATAAATGAACTCATCATAGTAGCAGAATACAAAATTAATATCTTGTCCTTTGTCCTATGTAATAATCCCTAAACAATCCTAAATAGATGGCAGTCTTTCCTAGGTAATGGCAATTCAGATATCTCCCTTTTTGACTAATGCATGATCAAACCTAGCAATCCTAACTTCTCCTAAAAGATTCCCTTTTGGCCATTATAATTTCCCTTGCCACAGTTGTGCCTATTGGTCTTTGATTAGTTCTCCAAAGAGAGCAATAATTATAACCTTTTTAAAAAATTTCAGAGAGGGAGAGAGATAGAAATATCAATTATGAGAGAGAATCATCGATCAGCTGCCTCCTGCAACGCCACCCACTGGGAACTGAGCCTGCAACCCTGGCATGTGCTCTGACCAGAATAGAACTGTAATCTCCTGGTTCATAGTTTATGCTCAACCACTGAGCAATACCGGCCGGGCTACTAGAACATTTGATAGCACTTGACCACCCTAAGTTTTAAACTCATGGCATTTCCTTTAGATTCCATTTCTTTTTGTTCTTCCTCATGAACCAGATGAAGACCATCATGTACTTATCACCACTATGAAACCCAATGCTGATTCCTAATCATGAAACTCAGGTCTTAGTCCCAGCTATTTAATGTGACCTTAAGTCATTTCAACTCTGGAGGCACCAGTGAACTCATCTAAAATATGTGAGAACTGGACTAGATCAATTTAAAAACACCAACATTTATAATTCTATAAAATGCTAAGGTTTCTAGTATTACTTATAGAATGAGAGACTTGAAATATACATTTTACTTAAGCTTTTACATAAATAATCTAATATATAATCATTTTGAAGATAAGCAGATCTTACTTAGGTAAAGCAAACTAGATCAAGTAGACTACAGATAGTTTATCTTGAAAAATTTATTTTAAAAAATAATTCACAAAAAAGTAATTCACAAGGATGATTAATGATTAATAAGCAAAAAGATTATGACTCACTTTACTGTGATACTCGCTTTGCTCAGTGGTCTGGAATTGAACCCTCAGTATCTCTGAGGTATGCCTGCAAAATTCTCCAAAAAGTTTCCCATTTATACATAAAAATAAATAAACATTTCACTTACAGGGAAATACTCATATTTTCCTTTGGTGTGAAGAAAATGGCCCTAGTAGTTCCATCTCTGGGGGGGTCATTAGATTTGTGGCTATTAGACTGAGTTGGCCTAAAGTGTTCTCTTTTTGAAATGCCATTATTATTGAATTTACAGACTACATTCAGTTGGTTGGACATTCTGTCTGTCTTGGATAATTCACTGACAGTACTAGATTGGCATGGGCCTCCTTTTCTTTCAAAGAACAGGGTGACAGGTCGATCCTTCAGGGGAAAGTGAGCAGAGGGATTGTCTTTTAGGGCAAGAGCTACATCTTTTACAGTTACTGATGGATGCCCTACTACATCAGATCCTTTCTTATTTGGGGTATTCGGAATGAGGAGAGAGGACGGCCTCTCTACTCTTTGCTTTGATTGATAGAAAGATGATACTGGAAAAGACTCCCCAATTCTTTGTTTTTCAATTGTCTTGAAGGTTTTACGCTCCTTCTCTAAAATATCTGTTTGCTGTCGAATCTGTTCCATCATCTCTTTTTCATTCTGCTGCTGCAACTGTTTTTGCCTTTCTTCCTTCTCAGTGTTCAGCTTTTCCAACTTATTAAGCACAGTATTAGAAGAATCTGTACTCAAAGCAACAACTTGATTTTCTCCTGAGAAGCGATACATTCTACTTTTCCTATTAATATCCAAAGTAAGAGCTGGAATTGTTTCTTCATTTTCCATTAGTTTGTTTCTCTGGATACTTGTGTCTAGTTGGGAACTTGTTTTCAGTGGGTCTTGAGGAATATAAAAAAATGTAGGCAGACTACTGGAAACAAAGGAGTCTCTCAGTTGTGGCTTACAGGTAATGGATTCAGAACTGCAAACCAGTTTTTCCATCATAGTCCCATTATTCAAATGCACTGAATAAGAGGATGCTCCCTTTTGAATCAAT
The DNA here is from genome assembly GCF_963455305.1 of Plecotus auritus. Classification (NCBI taxonomy): domain Eukaryota; kingdom Metazoa; phylum Chordata; class Mammalia; order Chiroptera; family Vespertilionidae; genus Plecotus; species Plecotus auritus. The sequence continues at coordinate 122,448,995 of NC_137770.1, read as the reverse complement.
GTATAGTTAGTCTCACTTGAGGCACTTCGGGCATTGGCCTGTGAATCAAATTTTTGACTGCTAGATATCGTAGGTGATAGAAACTGCAAGTCTCCTTCATCTAACATTACAGACTCTAGTTTGTTCTTTTGGCTTTCCTCACAGCTCAGAAGTTCCAAACTTTCTTGAGAGCTTTCACTATCAGGTGTACCCTGTAAAGACTGAAGGCACTCAGGGATCAGTTCTGTAGACCATCGCCGTTCTTCTGAAGGAGACACACCACCAAGAGAACGAACTTTTAGCAATTCTAAGCTAAATATAGCTTGTTCTAGTTCTCTCATTCTCCGACTTTCTCTTTTGGCCCGACCTACTTTTTTCTGGTGGAGATCTTCCAAGGACTTGGGTCTCTCTCTTATAATCACATCTTCCTGCAAGTCTACACCACTCTGGCTTCTGGTTCTCTCCTGTCGCTTGTTTGAGGAATCCTTCAAGCAGTCCACTGAACTAATTCGATTACTCTCTATCACAGATTTACATTCCTCTATGGCTTTTACTCTGTTGTCAAAGGAACAATCCTCCCATTCTGAAGGGTCTGAACCCTGAATTTTCAGACATCCATGTGGCTCAGTATTCATCAACCCAAGTTCTAGTTTTGTTTCTTTTAGCCTTTGTTCTTTTAAAGCTTTAAATCTATATGAAAATAGGAAAAAAAAAAGTAGGTTATCACTGGAGAAAATACATTTACTTAAATACATTTACTGAGAACTTAAGAAAAAAATTTTTAATATACCCAAGTATTTTTCAAACTAACTTCAAAGCACATTTCATAGTTCTATTTCAATGAGTGAGATTATATATCATTAAGTGCATTATTCGTAATTAAGCATTCTACTAAAAAAAAATAAAGCCAGAAGTAAGCTCTCCTTTAACAATAACCTTATTCTATACAATAAAGAGCAAATATGCAAATGGTTGTCATGCCCTCATGCCATTACGCTATAATGGCTCAGACATTCAACACTGGGGAGAGAGGAATGGGGACCAGCCAGGCACAAATGAGCTTGCGAGAGAGGAATGGGAACCAGCCAGGCTGCAGGAGAGGGACAAGCCGCATGCCCCAGCTGCTGGGGCTGTGGCCCGAAAGAGGGACAAGCTGCCTGCCCCGCAGTCCCAGGCACCAGCGGCTGGGGCTGTGACCCAGGAGAGGGACAAGCCGCCTGTCCCACAGTCCTGGGTGCCAGCGGCTGCACCTGCGCCTGTGGCCTGGGAGAGGGATAAGCTGCCCGCGCCATGGTCCGGGGCACCTGCGGCTGTGGCCCAGGCTAAGCCACCTGCTCATGGTTCCCTATGGCTGCAGCCGGCCCAGGCAAAGTTGGCCCGGGTCCTGGGTGCCTGCGGCTGGCCAGAGAGAGGGAAGCCCAGGTCCCGGGTGCCTGCAACCAGCCAGAGGAGGGAATCCTGGGTCCCGGGTGTGGGGTGAGGCAAGAGGCAGTTAGGGGCAATCAGACCAGCAGGGGAGCAGTTAGGGGCATTCAGGAAGGAAGGCAGAGGTGGTTAGGGGCGATCAGGCAGGCAGGCAGAGGGGTTTGGGGCGATCAGGCAGGCAAGCAGTTAGAAGCCAGAAGTCCCGGATTGCAAGAGGCAGTCGGACATCCCCCGAGGGGTCCCGGATTGGAGAGGGTGCAGGCCGGGCTGAGGCACCAGGTCTCTAGTTTAAACATAAAATGAAAGTTTCTAAAGGTAAAAACAGTTGAATAATGCTGATTTTTAAAGATTCAACATAATGTAAAAATTAACTTAGCGGTTATAACCACAGACCATGTAGGTTTTCAGTCCACTTTAATTCAATAAACACTTATTTAGCTTCTATTATAAACCACACAATGTAGATTAAAATTGCTAGGAGTATCACAGTTTAGTGGAGAAGACAAATTGCACAAAACCAATTCTAATACAAGTTAGGCAAGTGTTAGAGCAAAAGTATAAATAATGTACTTGAACAGAGAGAAGAATTATTATAACAACAAAGATTACCTTTGTCTTGCTCTGAATCCTCTACATACTGACTGCAAAAGAATAATTTTGTTCCTTTGTTCTTGATACTTCTTACTTTCCCTGTAGCCTTTCCATCTTGCCTGTATACAAATAGCAGCCATGTGCCTCCACCTATAGCACTCCCTCCATCTCTGCTGGATGATGATGGTTGCAGTCCGGAGCTCCAAATACCGCTGCCTCTCTAAGTGAGCACGCCAGGAAGCTTGGAGAAGAGTAGCTGCACTAACCATAACTAGAGCATCCTTTTGCACAGCTGCGTCTCTGACTTGCTTTTGATTTAAGTAATTCCGCCAGAATCGCTGTGGGGAAGACAAAATAATAGAAACTGCTGTCATATCTTATACCACATTTTCACAGAAAAAGGAAAAAAGAATAAATTTCTTATGTCATAATTAGAGGGTAAGTGGCTAAACAGCTAAATTGTGGGTGATTAAAAAAGTTTTCTTCTCTAGATATGCTTAGTTAAAGCAAATATTTTAGATAATATAACCTCAATAAAGTTAATTATAGAACTTAATTTAAAATTTTGATGCTTTCATGTCCTACAAATTAACTTTAACAAGTTATAAATTATTCTCATACTACAATTTGCCTATATTAATTGGGTTTAAGGTCAACATGTACCCATTTCAAAAATTAAGATAAAAAGATTTTCTTGTACAAACAGAATAGGTCCGGTGAAACAGCTATTGTATAAATCGATGAGAAAGAAAGTAAAACAGGTAAATGTGAAATAAGGTACCTATAAACCAAGATGAGTACCTAACAACAATGTATTTATAACACACAACTGTCACTCAGAAAACTATTAAATATAACTATAACAAAAATCAAGGCACATAATTCCTTTGCCCCAATCATACCTCACAAGCTATTATAACTATAAATTCAATTTAATTTAAATTCAACTCCATCGATATTTATTAATAGTCTTTATTATATGCCAAGTAATCTTTTCAGTGTTATCAACATTTCAAAAATGTGTAGAACACATTCTCATCTCTGAAGAAGTTTATATTCTTACTTATATGTTTCATAGTAAAATAATTCTAGTTACTAAAACAAAGGCCAAATAAAATAGCCAATCTCATGCAAGGAATCCTTTGTCTCCCACCTGAATGATAACTGAGGCCTGTCTCAGATGGAGAAAATGCTGCCTGCACAGCAAGACCCTAAACCATCGTTGTAACAATATTATTCTGCGGAGCACCTCTTGGTGAAGCAGATCTTGTAGGTGCTGTCGTTCCTGTTCCTTTAGGAACACCTACCAGAAAGAAGAAAAATGAGAAATACAGTTTAAGAAGAAATGAGAAATTTATTTCATGAATCATCCCTTCTGTGATAAGCATTTTTAGAGAAGAACAAATACAGTGGCAGATTTATAAAAGCAGTACTGATAAATATTTTTACAATTTATCCAAAGTAGTCATTCTCAAAATGGAAAGAAGACGTTAGGATACAGAAGGGGAAATGGGAAGGTGCACATGTGTACAAAAATCCCAGTGCAAGGTATTATGATACACTAGAGGCCTGGTGCACGGATTCGTGCACATTGAAAGAAAATTAATTAGGTGGCGGCTGGTGGGGCAGGACTAGGCAAGAGGGGCCGGACATGCCCTGAAGCCAACTTCCCACGGTCCTTCCCTGGCTGGCCACACCTGGGGCAGCACCGGGTCTTGTAGGGCATCTGCCTAGTGAGTGGGGTCCATCCAGCAGGTGGGGTCCCTCAGCCTGGCCTGCAGGGATTGAGCTGAAACCAGCAGTCCAACATCTCCCGAGGGGTTTCAGAGTGCGAGAAGGCACTCTGCAAAGTTGCTGTCGCTCAGCAGCTCCTGCATTGAGCATCTGCCCCCTGGTGGTCAGTGCACATCATACCCACTGGCCAGTCGGCCCGTCACTTGGCCTTTTACTTTTATGTAGATTATTCCCTTGGAAAATTCACCACCATCATGAGCCAATGTACTGCTGGTAGTATGTCATATTTCTATAGATTTTTTTTAAGAAAGAGGAAGGGAAAAAGAGAGAGAGAGAAACACTGATTTGAGAGAGAAACATCAATTGGTTGTCTCCCACACATCCCCCAACTGGGGATCAAACCTGCAACCTGGGTATGTGTCCTGACCAGGAATCAAACCCACCACCTTTCTGTGTACAGGATAATGCTCCATACAACTGAGCCACACAAGCCAGGGTGTCATATTTGTCAAAGATATTGGAGTAGGGGGAAACAAGTTGAGAACCACAAATCTCCAAATTTGATCATAAAATGAATAAACCAATAATAAGTCTTTTTAGAAACCCAGTATGCACCAAAGGCTTCTTGCTGCCCAAAGCTATTAATCAGTTTATTTTTTACTCCTTCATTCCATTAAAAAAATCTAGGGGATACAAAGATAACTTAGACATGGTCCCTTAGAAAATAGGATTTGCACTCACCTTAAAGAGCAGGTAGATATTAAAAATTGTATACACTTAAGGTATACGTTTTGATGTATGTATACACTGTGAAATAATTACCACAATCAAACTAATTAACATATCCATCACCTCCCATTTTTGTCAAAAATAAAAACATATTTTTAAAAAGAGCACCAGTCCTGGCCAGAGGCTCAGTCAGTCAGTTGGAGGATTCAGTTTCCAGTCAGGGTACAAACCTAGATTGTGGGTTCAATCTCTGATCAGGGCACCCAGGAGGCAACTGATCAATGTTTCTCTCTCACATTGATATTTCTCTCTCTCTAAAATCAATAAAAACATATCCTAGGGTGAAGATTAAAACATAAAATAAGTTGCCTTTAAAAAGAGCACATAGATATTAGATACCAAAATGGAAAAGAGTAAACTAATGAGGGCAAGAGACAGAGGACCCCACCTGAGCAAAACAAGAAGTTGGAAATAATGATAAAGGCACGTACAGGGACAATGAAATACCTAATCTTAAAATGAAGGGATTAAATAGTGTAAGATTACAGTATGAAGGTTCTTGAAAAGGAGAAAGATGTTTGAATCTAATGAGAAGGTTATCAGGAGATTATTACTGAGTTGGAAGTCAACATAAAGAAAGAAACATATTAAGATGATTTTGACAAAATGGGTAGATTTCAACAGAATAACAAACAGACTGGAACTAGATGAGGGATCTGTTTACTGTAAGAGAAATATATGAGAAAGGTAAAGAACCAGACCTACCATAGAAGCAGTAGCATTAGAGAAAAAGGGAGAGATGTGAAAATCATTTGTTAAAAAAAGAAACAATTTTGTAAAAGGATTAAAGTAAAGGGTAAGCCAAATATGATTACGGTTTCTAGCCTAAGGAACTAGAAGAAGGATGACAGAAAAGAGTAGTTGACAAATTAAGGATAGTAGGGAAGTCAGGATAAGGTGACTTTGGGCAAGTAGAGTTGGAGATTACAGTAGAGCACTAAGGGAGATGATTTTTAGGCAGTGAAAATTTTAGGTAGAACTAGAGAATTGGCCAGAAGCTCTTTAAATTGACTATATTATTAAGTAAAAAAAAATCGTGGCCTACTCAAATTCCTTATGACATCTGGAAAACTATGTTTTTCTTTGTTTTTTTTTTTGTTAATCCTCACCTGGGGATATTTTTCTATATATTTTTAGAGAGAGTAGAGGGGAGGGAGAGAGAGACAGAGAGAGAAACATCAATGTAAGAAAGACACATCGATTGGCTGCCAACCACACCACGACTAGGGATCAAGTCTGCAATGTAGGTATGTGCCCTTGAATGGAATCGAACCCAAGACCCTTCAATCCGCAGGCTGATGCTCTATCCACTGAGCCAAACTGGCTAGGGCTGGAAAATTATGTTTTTTACAAAACATTATCATAGGCAAAGATTGTCATTATTATTTAAACACAAAAATACACTCAATTTTGACAATATATATTTACCATAGATTTTCCAACTTGATAATTATTTGGATTAATATTTATTTTCCTGAAGAAATCCTGAATGTAAAATTTAGATGGAGTAATATTTTGAGAAAGAAGTACATGGAAGTGGCTCACAAAATCCTGAAAAATGAAAAGAAAATGTTATAAAGCCACAAAAGAATGACATGAAAATTTTATAAAGCTATAAGATCCTAAATTTTAGCTAACTATCCTTTTATTGATCCATTTCTCATTCTTTTAAATATGGTGAAACCAAGGAAGTACTTGTTAACTTAAAGTATTACCAAAGGTCAACTTATAAAATGGAAGGAGGTGTAGTGAGTTCGACATAGTATTTTGTTATCAAAGGGAAGCAGGAGAAGAAAAGAAGAGCAGAATCTAATCATCCCTTTTGAGAAAGCTGTACTAAAAAAAAAGAAAAGAAAAAGTTATTTAACAATAATCAGAAACTTTTAGCAAAATTTAGAAAAATAAGCAAAGTGACAGTTATTACAGGATGAAGCTTTCCCTCCAAGTAACAATAAAGACTTGCTCAGTTGCTGAAAAGCTTCAATATACTTTTTTATACCCAGAGCAGCAGTAACTGATGAGAATAAGCATGAGTCTTGCTGGCAGCTTCCTATAAAAGAAAATCCTGCTAAGAAAACTTTAGCAAAAACCAAATGGAATCTTTTCTTTTGAACTAGACGGTTCTGATTGAATTATTTTAGTGTGAAGACTTATAATACATGTGAAGAATTGCTATGCTGCGAGTAAATTTAGTATTTACTCATAAGAGTCTGAAGAACTGCTATGCCATGAGTAAATATAGTATGAAGCAATCAGTGTTATGAGTAAATTTAGTATTAGGAACATTCAGATCAAATGAGAATAGTCAAGTACTGGATTCTCTTAAAACACAAGTTTAATAAGACTTGTGCCATTCAATGGAAGTGAGTACTCACTACCTGTTTAATTCTGTGTACAAAAGATGGAATGGAAAGGAAGAATTAAGAGAAATAAGCCCCAAATAAAAAATAAGCAAGACAGGAATAATTTACTTGATATGCACATATACTTAAAGATCACTGTAAAAGTATAACCTGGAAAGAGTATTTGCAGCTGTATCCTGATTGGCGAATTCGAACTGTCTCCAGCATCCCAGTATACCGAAGCTGCCTAAGTACCAAGGCATCACTGAACCTTAATGGCAGCTAAAATAAAGCAATAGAAAAAAAAATTGACCTAGAAGAATAGATCTCCAAATTAATGTTCGTCTTACAAATATGATTAAATTTTGAGTATCTAGGAACTGACTTAAAGCTTGTCTGGTTAAAATATAGTGAAGTGACAGGACAATCTTACTTCCCCAGTTGGTAGCTTCAAAAAGTTCTGACTGCCTGACCCTAGGGAATATGAGAAACCACGTTTCCAGACTTCTCTAACTGTAGTTCAAAAGGAATGTAGTTACCCACAGAGAAGGCCACATAGGAGTGAATATAAAATACGTAACAAAACTAACCTACTTACATATGGTCAAGAGTGTTTGTATTTTTGTTTTTAATTATGATTTTATCTATAATCTCACTCAGAAACTACCTGCCCTACTTTACCAGTTGCCCTGGTTAATTGAGAGCTGACAGATTCTTCTTCTAATGACTAGTACAAGTTTAAGAGTAGTTTATTTCCTTAAATACTTTTGCTGATAATACTGGTATGACACATTGAAAAACAAAAAATTCCTCCAGTCCCTGACAATTGATTTCATTGTAAAGGCATCGATAGGGAAGAAGCTAATAGTCACAATGCACTTAAACTCCTAGGTATCTCTGTAGACACATTTTCGGACATTCAAAACAATATGCATTTGGAGCTTCTGATATTTCTCCCTATTCGTTCTAAATACTATTTTCAATGATTCCCTAAAGCAATCCCAAACATTTTCCTTCAGACAGATGGGGCATACCAGTTGTCAAGGAAAAAAAGTCAATGGGCAACTTACGTTAAATAGTAATAATAATAGTTGACACTTATTTAGTACTTATTCTATACTCTGAAATACTTCATTAATTGAATTCTTTGTATAGCAAGGTCTCATTTAATAACAGGGACTCAAACTTCTATTTAACTGTAAATAAAATGGTTTCTTTCTTAGTCACTATAAAAGAATAGTGACATTTACTAACCACTTAGTATGAACTGGGAACACTCTTAAGTATATTACCAGTATTAACTCACATATACTCACAAAACACTATGAGGTCCTATAAATACAATATATTCTTACATGGATGAAAATATTTAAACCACAGAAAGATTAACTTGTCTAAGATTACAAAGCTTGTAAATAACCAAGTTAGAGACTGCTTCCTAAGAATTAAGAAAGCTGAACATAATTCCTACACAGTTTAGCTGTTCAGGCTGGGAACTACTTTTTCCTATGATGAACATAAAGAAAGATGATAAATGTTTACACTTTTTAGATATATTCTGCAAAGCCCTAATTAGGGGATCTGTCATAGAAAACAGAAAGGAATAAAAAACGCCCATATCTTCCCTATTTTACAAAGATAAGAATCTCTAAACATGAAAAATGCCTAGCAAGTTCTTTAAGAGTGACAATGAATATCCAAACAAGGGGGATTAATCTCCGGGTAATAAAAATTGCATAAAACTCTTTCTCATTATGGAATTTCAAGAGGTATTTGCTTCTCAAAATTCTTATAGCTATTAAATCAATACCATATAAACACCTTACAGGCAAGTAGGTATAAAAACAAAAAAAAATCCACAGAAACTATAGAACACTGTTTTCCTTATAAAATATTATAGATAGCTCTTTCTATCCACTTGCTCTCCTTAGAAAGAATTTAAAGCTTGGTTTGAAGTAAGCTGAGCGAGAAGGTCTCATGTATAGGACATTTTTACCTTTTCTGCATTAGAGCGAATGCATTTTACAAAATATGGTTCTGCTTGACCAAGTGTCTCCATCAGCTTGTTTAATGAGGCCTGGGATACAAAGCAATAATATAATGAGAATTTTCTTCCATTCCACATTGGCAACAATTTATAAATATAAACAATGATGTTAAAATATGCAAAAATGAGTGGTATACGAAAAATAGGTTTATTTCTGAAAAGCCAAATGACCATTACAGCATGGCTTTAGAGCAGCCGTGGGCAAACTACGGCCCGCGGGGATCCGGCCCGTTCAGCTGTTCTATCCGGCCTGCGGAGCCGAAAGAGCGGAGGGTTCTCTTGCTCTCCCCTCTGCTCCTTTACTTTGAATTTATATTAGTTCACACAAACACTCCATCCATGTTTTTGTTCCGGCCCTCCGGTCCAGTTTAAGAACCCATTGTGGCCCTCGAGTCAAAAAGTTTGCCCACCCCTGCTTTAGAGTCACATGAATCATATCCCATTCAGGTTATCTTGCAATCATTTTGACCTTTCAGTATCAATCTGAAAGAAACAGATCCCCCTTTGTTAAAAGTAAAATAGAAACTAACCTGAAACTGAGCACTGATGCTGGGAGGTTTCTTCTTCTTGTGCAAATGAAGAAGGGACTTGGTAATGCGATCCTGCAGATTCAGTCTTGTCAGGTGCTTTAAAGAATTTACCTCTAGCAAGTGCTAAAAAGAAGCGGGGGCAGGGGGGAGAATCAAATTCTTCACATAAATTAATCTAAGAATAGGGAACACAAAATTGTAAGCCAGTTTTCATCATTTCCTATGTATAATGGCTATGGTGAATATGGGAGATTGATATTCAACATCCATCTTACCTTCCTCCTGCTTTCCTGCAGAAGCTTTCCAGCTAACAAGAAAACTACTTTCCCCAAATTCTCTTGCATCTCAGGTTCTGGAAGTGATTTAAGTTCATCAATTGAATTCCCACACATGAAACTGGGAAGGTATAATGAGGCAGAGGCTTTGGCTAGTAGCTTCTGTTTCTGCTGGCAAGCGTGTACATAATAAGTTGCTTCAGTTTTCTGTCCAGGTACTACTTTTTTGAGTGCTGAGAGGCAGAGTGTATTGTCACTGCAACTCTAATAAAGGCACTTGAGCCCTGGAGCCAATAGTTTTAGCAGCTTCTCCAGCAGCTACAACTTCCTGATTGCAGGTCAGGTCAGTTCTGCACTGTTATTTTAATACTCATAAGACTTCTAATGCTTTTCTAAGTGCCTCTCTGAATTAAGTCCCTTTCTACATAAAAATATCTACAATAATTACTGTTATCTGCAACTGAATCCTAACTCACAAATTAAATTCAATCCCAGGGCTATATCAGATATGCCATGAACACAGAAAAGACAAAGTCCCTATTGTGAGAATAAACAAGTCATCTTTTCTGTCAAAGAACAGTTTAGGCAGCCGCCATGTTGGCTGCATGGCTTGCAGCTCCCCTGGGGCTGCCATCTTGAAACCACAAAGGCCAACCCCTCCCTTTGAATTAGGCAATCGCAAAAGACTGTGCGCCTGAGCTCCAATCAAGAGGAAAGGACAGGTCACATGCGTAAGGGATTATAAACTCAAGCAGCCCACCTGCTTGGTGTGCACACACTTCCAGACCATGTGTGTGCACCCTTCTACGTAGAAGTAAATATGTTTGCCTTGCTGCCTGGCTCCCGAGTGTTTTGTATTCTACCAGAAGCCCTAACTTGGGGGGCTCGCCTTATTTCTAACACTATCAACAGCATCCTGAGGTACTAATTATTAATCTTAAGATTGAAGTTACACATAAGCAATTAAAGAATGTAAAATAAAATATTAATAAAGTATGTGGGAGCTTTCTAGCCCATCAAAAAATACAGGGTGTATAAAAAAATGTATACACACTTTGAATAATTATTCATTCCAATGGGTTAAATCTGAAAAGAAACATCAATTGAGCTATCAGCTGTTAAAGTGTGTATATTTTTTTTTTGGCGGGGGGAACACCTTGTATATGGCAGTGACTTTGTTAATGAAAAGAATATATCTAAACAGATGTGCAACTAACAATGTTACTGAAAAGGAAGTAAAAGTTTTATTCTATGTAAAGCACAATATTGAGTTAAAAAGGCATGACAACTTTAAGTCTAAAAAATATTAATTTTTCCCTGGCTGATGTGACTCAGCTGGTTGGACATCGTCCCATGCACCAAAAGATTGCTGGTTCAATTCCCAGTCAGAACATATGCCGGGTTGCAGGCTCGATCCCCAGCAAGGGGTGTGCAGGAGGCAGTGGATCATCACCGATGTTCTGCTCTCACATCAACGTTTCTCTTTCTCTTTCCCTCTCCCTCTCCCTTTCTCTCTTTCTAAAAAATCAGTAACAGTATGGAAATTTTTTTTAAATATTAGTTTTGACAATATAAGCATTAAAAAATAAGAACTTTCAAGCAATAAATACAATACATATTTAAACAAGAGCAACTAAGAAAAATATGTTTCCAACAATGATACTGACTCATTATCTGTATATAAGAACTGTAAGAAACCCTGTAAAAATTCACAAAGTATAAATGACAACACAATGACAATCATTCAATTTCATTTGTAAGCAAAGAAATAATTTCTTTTAAAGATATTTTCTGCATATCAGATTGGCAAACATAATAAAGACTTACAAAACCCAACATTAATGAGGATGTGGGGAAATAGGTTTATATATGCACTGTTCTTAGGGATGCAAATCAGTATAACCTTCCTGATAAGCAATGTCACTCTCAGGTATTTATTTAAGGAGAATGTCAGATAAGATCTGAATGCTATTTCTGACAACGTACTTCAAAAAATAATAAAAAAATTATGAACAGAGATATGCATTTATATGGAACTCTTTTCGTAAAGTATGCTGCATCCACACAACTAAGTATTACCGTAGCTCATAAAACAGAGGGAAAGCGGGGGAAAGGAGGAAGAAAAGGGTAAAAGGGGACCAAATGGTGATGGAAGGAGACTTTACTTGGGATGGTGAGCACACAATAAAATACACAGATGATGTATTATAGAATTGTACACCTGAAACCTATATGAATCTGTTAGCCAATGTCACCCCAATAAATTCAATATTTTTTAAGGCCTGTATTTCCTGACATGGAGAAATATTTGCAAATACTACTGACAAAAAATACCATGTAAAATAATAACATATATGTATGATGGTGTGTGTATGTTCAATTTTGGAGGGTTTTTATTTCTATTAGCATTTTTTAATTCTCAGAAGAAAATTCATTGCATGTTAAGAAAAAAATAATTTTACATACCGGTCAAAACTAATTAGAATAATTTTAGAGTTTATCCATAAGTAATAACAAATTAGCACTGAAGCCTGAAATGATTTTTATCTCAAACATTTAAGATACTTCTGAGAAAAAGACCTTGGAAATAATGGTTTCATTTTGTAAACCATATCTAAAATGTTAGTAAAATTAATTAATAAACATTTGTCATATGTGAAAGCATCATATGGACAGTGGAAAATACAAATAACTATTCTTTAAAACATTCTTGCCTTTAAGGAATTTAATTGGAAAAGTATTTCAAAAAACAAATAAATACCACATGTATTATTACATAATAATACACATCTTTCTAATTTTTCATTTGCTTGGAATACTCTACAGCCAGATCTTCACATGGCTTGATTTTTCTTGGCATTCAACTTCTAACTTAAATGCCCAAAACATTCTCATGAAGTTCTTGCTTAACTACCCAAAAAATCAGCATGTCATTTCATTTTCCTCTTTGCACATAATATGTTCTGCTCTCACATCAACGTTTCATCTAATTATCTTTTCATATATCTATTTACATTTTCTTCTAGAACATAAACTAAAGCAAAGCAAAGACTCTGACTAGACTGCTCATCCCTGTACCCCTAATGCCTATGTTCTGGTGCAGAGTAGGTATTCAATAAGTATTAGTTTTGATGAATGAATGGATGGATGGTTAGCAACTAATGATTTTTGAGCATTGTTCCTTAGCAAGTGGAGGCCAGACTTCTGCCCACCATGCTCAGATCAATCAACAAATATTCAGATTACTACAGATCAGGCTCTGTTCTAAGTGTTTGGAATACAGTACATTTAAGTACAGGGAAACAGGCTACAAGGGCATTATAAAATAAATGATAACTTGAGGGTTATTAAGATTTATAAAGAAGATAAAATAGGACAAGTGAAAAATGGGGAGACGAGGCAAAACAGAACAATGTGGAAGGCAAGAGACTAAGGGGACAAGAGAGAGATTAATCCAGTTAAGTGACAGCTGCAATACCCCAGCATGATGTGACAGAAACCACAAACTAGAATGTGCAACAGAGATCTAGTGGAAAAAATACATAGACTTAATTTCTTTCTTAGATCTTCCATTCATTATCTACTTTATTCATTTCTTAATTCCATTTTCATTGTTTGATTTATTCAGCTTAATTAATCAGCTCTTTTTTTAAAAAACTATTATTTACTGCTTGCTGTGCAAGGTGTTGTAGAAACAAACATAAAAAAGATATTGCTTAGACATTATTTACAATAGCCAAGATATGAAAGCAATCCAAATGCCCATCAACAGACAAATGGATAAGGAAGAGTTGGTACATACGTATATACAATGGAATATTACTCAGCCATAAAAAAGAATTAAATCTTGTCATTTGTGACAACTTGGATATATCTAGAGGGTATTATGCTAAGTGAAATAAGTCAGACAGAGAAAGACAAATATGATGATTTCACTTATATGTAGAATCTAAGAAAACCAAAACAAAATAAAACAATAAACCAAACAGAAACAAACTCTAGAACATTCTGATGGTTGCCAAAAGGTGAGTGGGGGAATAGATGAAAAAAATAAGGGATTAAGATATATAAATTACCAGTTATAATTACAGTCACAGGGATGTAAAGTATAGCATAGGGAATAGCATCAGTAATATTGTAATAACTATGAATGATGCCAGACGGGTACTAGACTTATCAGGATAATCACTTCGTAAGGTATATAAATGTCTAATCACTGTGTTGTATAGCTGAAACTAATGTAATACTGTAAGTCAACTGTAATTGAAATTAAATTTTTAATTAAAAAAAAAAGAAGATACTGCTCATGTTAAGGAAGACTAAGACTAACTTCATGTCTTGAGCCTGAGTGACTAAAAATTTAGTAAGGAAATGACATACTAAAATCACTCTAGGCATCAAGAAAGAAAGATGAGCAGGAATGTACAACAAAGTAGAAATGTACAACAGGGCAACTGACAGTAAAAAATTGGAAATTAAAAGTGAGGTCATGTTAGAAAAGTAGATTTAACAGAAGTGACAGTTTCAAGGTATGAGCAGAAATAAATTCTAAGAGGGAAAAGGGAAAGTACTATCTGTAATAATCATTGAGAACAAGAGCTATAGTGAATCTGATGAGGAGGAAGAATTAACGGCCACCTTCTGGGGGTCACAATAACTCACCAAGTAGACTCCAATAATCTGTACAAGCACCCCCTTCATCATGGAGAACCTAATCTGATATAGCTTCCAAATGGCCTAGGGCATGGAGTTCCTTGCTTCCAGAAAATGCATTCATCAGGACTTGGCTGCTCAGAACATTCTTCTAGCTAATGACGACATTGTGAAGACCTGTGACTTTGGTTTGGCCAGAGATATCTACAAAGACCCTGACTATATCTGGAATAGAGATGCAAGACTCTCACTTAAGTGGTTGGCGCCTAAAGCCATTTTTTACAAGGTTTATACTACCCAGAGTGATGTGCGGTTGTTTGACATCTTGATGTAGGAAATATTCTCTCTGGACTGTAGTCATACCCTCTGACTTAACTTGTGTCCACTGGCGGAACAACATCCCAGCCAAGACCCCAGCGCCAGCCAGGTCTGGGCCCACCACCTGAGGCTAGAGGCATGCAAAGCTGCACAAGAGGCTTGAATCTGAAAGCAGCTCAGCCTCCCTGGCTGAGCATCCAGGAGCCTGAGAGACAGGGGCCTGAGCTGGGCTGTAGGTGCCTGTTTTCCTGGTCTCTCTTCCTGCCCACCCAATCAGGAAGCCTTAAAGGAAGTTAGTCAAGTAAGAAGCTTGTCCAATTGGAAGATCAGAAAACAGAGCTATTGTTGAGGTTTAATTTGAACCCATTCATTCATTTAATCATATCTTAGTAATACCCATCTCACAGGGTGTTGTGAGAATTAAAGATAAAAAAGGAGACAAAAAAAGGAAGTACTATCAAAAGATAACTGAGTGGAAATAAATTCAAGAGAGAAAAGGGAAAGTACAATAAAAAGAGAACTATACAAATGAACAAGAGACAAATGAGAAAATGTTCAAAGTCACTAACATCAGAGAAATACAAATTAAAACCACAGTGGGATATCACCTCACACCTATCAGAATGGCTATCATCAAAAATCAACAAACAACAAGTGCTGGCGAGGATGTGGAGAAAAGGGAACACTAGTTCACTGCTGGTGGGAATGCAGATTGGCGCAGCCACTGTGGAAAACAGTATGGAGTTTCCGCAAACAATTAAAAATGAAACTTCTGTTTGATGCAGTGACCCCACTTCTGGGAATATATCCTAAAGACCCCAAAACACCAATCAGAACAAATATATGTACCCCTATGTTCACAGCAGCGTTATTTACAATAGCTAAGATTTGGAAACAGCCCAAGTGCCCATCAGCAGATGAATAGATAAAAAAGCTGTGGGACATTTACACTATGGAATACTATGCAGCTGTAAAAAGAAGGAGCTCTTGCCCTTTGGGGCAGCATGGATGGAACTAGAAAATATTATGCTAAGTGAAATAAGCCAAACTGAGAAAGACAAACATCACATGATCTCACTTATTTGTGGAATCTAATAAACAAAATGAATTGACCAACAAAATAAGACCCAAAGCAGGGACTAATGCAGGCCAGGCTGAGGGACCTCACCAGTGCACGATCGGGGCTGGAGAGGGACACAGGAGGTTGGCCAGCTGGGGAGGGACCGCAAGAGGGCTCCAGGGCCCAGCCCATCTTGCTCAGTCCCGATCAGCTGGACCCCAGTAGCAAGCTAACCTACTGGTCAGAGCGTCTGCCCCCTGGTGGTCAGTGCATGTCATAGCGAGTGGTTGAGTGGCGTTAGCATATCATTAGCATATTACTCTTTGATTGGTTGAACGAACGACCGGATGACTGGACACTTAGCATATTAGGCTTTTATTATATCAGACTAGAGGCCCAGTGCATGAAATTCGTGCAAGGTGGCGGGGGGGGGGGGGGTTCCTCAGCCTGGCCTGCACCCTCTCCAATCTGGTACCCCTTGAGGGATGTCCAACTCGCCATCCGGGACTACTGGCTCCTAACCACTCACCTGACTGCTTGCTTGATCGCCCCTAACCCCTCTGCCTGCCTGCCTGCTCGCCCCTAACTGCTTCTGCCTGCCTGTCGGCCTGATTGCCCCTAACTGCCCCCCTGCCAGCTTGATTGCCCCTACCTTGCCCCCCAGCCAGCCTGATCGCCCCTACCTTGCCCCCCAACCAGCCTGATGGCCCCTAACCATCTCTGCCTCGGCCCCCAGCCTAAGCCGCAGTCTGGCCTCCCTGTGCCGGAGGAGACCTGGCAGATCAGGGGAAGGCGCTGCCCCCATCACCCCGCTGCTGCTGCCACTGGCAGCCACCATGGGAGATATTTGTAATACTATCAACAATAAAAAATATATTTAAAAAAGAGGACTATATTAACAGAGGGCTAAGGGCTTTCGAAAGTTACATTTTTAAAATATTTGCTGATATTTAATTGTTTGGGATTGTAGTAAAAATAAAGCATTCTAAAGCCTACCAATCTCAATAAAATGAGAGGTGCCTTGAATACAAGTGACTGAATCTTATTTCCACTACCTATAAAAGTTGTACAGATGCATGCAAAAATGCTTCATATAGCAAGATATGAAAGATGCTACAGGATTTCACCAAGGCCCAAATCCTGCCCACTATTTTTTATATGGTTTATATGGTTGAAAAAATTAAAATAATATTTAAGGGCATGTGAAAATTATGTGAAATTGAAACTTCAGTGTCCATAAATAAAGTTTTATTGGAATACAGTCACACTCATTCAATTATGTATTGTCTATAGCTGCATTTGTGCTACAATAGCAGAGCTATGTAGTTAGAACAGAGACCATAGTTCTGTAAGCCTATATGGACCTTTACAGAAAAACTTAACTAATGCTAATGATAATAAGAATTAGGCAAGGTCTAATTAGAAATTATTTAAAAATCAAGTAAAATTCAGAATTTGATATTAACCTTGCTCAAGAAGAAATAAAAAGATCTCATGTAAAGAGGCAATTACTCAATAAAAATTTGCATTTTATTCAGAGGTTTTTCAAATGCTAGGAAAAAAGATATAGCACAAATAAATACCTACCTGAATAATCAAGCTTGGCCATTTTATAACATCCAATCTTACTTCTAACATGGATTTAACTGAATGCACACAGTCCCTATTTTGGATATAAATAAGGTATCTCTTATCTTTGATTTCTAAAGATTGTTTGCATGAGTAACAAAAATATAATTATGAAATAGGACACCAATGGGAAAAAGATTTTTCATAATACCCACCTTCGGTAGGCCAGGCTTGAATTTGAAGTTTCTGTTTCTCCTAAAGAGATAAATCATACACAGAAAAAAAAAACTATTGTAAAGATGAATGATTTCAAGGTCTCTATTGAAACAACAGGTTATATACCCATTTCCAAGACACAGATCATTTATATGAAAATGCTGTCTGATTCTACTAAGCAGGCACCTTTTGGAAGGAAGGATAGGAAAAAGAGAACAAGGAAAGAGATGCCTGCTCTGTAATATAGGTATAAACAGACTTATGCCTGATGATCAATAACATAATGTTGTATATTTAAAGCTAAACTTTCATTTTCTTTTGGATGTTAATAGGTCTCTAATTTCTTATGACTACAGAAGTTTTGTTTCTGTCACTTTAAAGTTTAAATAGATGCTTATATTTTAATGAATTTTTTAAATGTACTTTTCACTAAAACTTAAATTAAAAATTCTCTTCTCCTTTTTTTTCTTATTCATAACTCAAAAACATACTTACATCAAGACCATTATTTTTTATTATGGCCACAGAAAGAAAGATAATAAAAGCTAATACTGATTAACGTGGGTTGGGGAGTCAGAAAGACCTGGGCTTGAATCTAAGTTTTCACCTACTAAGGTATGATATTAACCTCTCTAAGCCTTGGTTTCATTGCATGACAATGTAACATATCACCAACCTCTTAGAGTTATTGTGAGAATTAAATTAGTTAATTCATAATTCTGGATTATAGCAAGATTTACATAAATTGAAATATGACACTGTTAAACAATAACTTAGGGATTAAGGAACCCAATTTAGTCACACCTCCAGCTAGTGGTCCAAAACTATGCTTTGGAAGTATCTGGAATATGTTGATATAGGTAGCTAACAACTTTTAACTGGTCTGCCATGCATGGTGTATCTATGTCCTCAAACCAATTCTAGAACCAGGTAATGAGGAATGGTAGGCTTGGGTAAGTGTTACATATCTATCACTCTATGTGGTACCATTCACCATTTCATAGAGAATTTTCCTGCCCAATCTGTCAGGACTGCCAGAATTGAAGGACAATTGCTGTTAAAGACCAGGAATCCTAAAAAGGGCTAATAGTATTTTCTCTCTCTGGATGTAAGGTCCATCAAAGAGCAATAAAGAATCATCTCTATAATGAGTATATATTCAACCATGATTCTCCTGGTGAGATGAAAACAAACAAACAAAAACATACCAGCTTAATAATGCATAAGATTCAGAGCTCTAAAAGTTGAGTATTTTTTAATCTTGCTTTAACTCAAAATTCTACTCATGAAGTAGTATCTCCATCACTCCCTCTTTTTTCACCCAGGATTTTAAACCTGTCACATAAAGCAATCCACACCACTGATTAATACTAACGTGAGAATTCCATGGGCTCTTTCCAATAGTTTGCTGCTAGCTGAGTTGGCGAATATCCCATCTTTGTCAAGCAAGGAGGTGTTACTTGATAGTCTGCTCTGGTGAATCCCAGTTCTGCCATTCCAGGCAATATCAAAAGTATCACTGTAAAAATTAAATATAGTACAATTTGCTTTAGTTAATTGAGACATCTCTAACACTCTAAACTGCTTTAAAAAGTAAAATGAAACTTTAAACACTAAAGTTTTAATGTAGACAAAATGCTAAATCAGCAGCAAGTGTTTGTTTTTTTTTATCAGAGAGATTATCAATCAATTTAAACTAATCTTTTATTCATTCAAAACAAAATTTTTCTATGGATTCTAGCACATTCACATGCAAGTGTGCATGTAGATGACCACATCATACAGCTGTCTTTAAATATATTGTAACCATTTAACAATCAGTATATAATATAATGTAAAGGCTTTTGTCTTTGTTAGATTTTAGAACTTCCAAATGCTACTAAAGGAATTTCCAATTTTAATAGGCCATCCCATTGTGGAATATTTCATTTCCTCCTGGGAGGTCTCACTATTACACACATGTCCACTAGGGCTGAGCACTATTCTAGGCACTGAAGATATAGGAATGAACAAAACAGATAAAATTATCAGTGATTACAATAAAAACAGTTAACAGGGGGCTTTCCAGGTAGACAGCAATTTGCATTCATATTTGAATTCCTCCAGAAACCCATAAAAGCATTAATAACTTTTAAAGGAATAAACACTTAAGAGTATATACTAATACACGACCCTAACACATTTTTGAAATATGGAAAGCAGATGTAGAGAGTAAATAGCTTTTTCAGTACTAAACTTTAAATTGGCTGTGGGGAAAGTTAAGAAACATCTCTATTTATTCTGCAGGACTCCCCTAAGGCTCTGAAACTGGAAGTAGCAAGTATCTCTGGAAGTGGTGAAAATGTAGGTTAAAAATGGGAGCACTAGTTGAAAGTCAGGTTAAGAAGCACTTAAAACTCCATGAAACCAGATGACCATCCCTCACTTACATAAGCAAGAGGATGAAAGAGAAAACCATGCACAATGAAGGATGGGTATGTTATATAGAAGTCAAAGGAAATACTGAAAACAGAGGTCTCAGTTTGTTACCCAGCTGGCTCCAGAATGCTGGCTTCTGGGCTTCAGTTGACCCCTCAACAACACTAATTTGAACTGCACAGGTCCACACATTTTTTTCAATAAATACTGTAAATGTATTTTTTTCTTAATAATATTTGTTTTTCTCTAGCTTACTTTCTTGTAAGAATAGTCATAATATGTGTAACATATAAAAGCTGTGTTAATAGACTGTTTATGTTAGCAGTAGTTAAGTTTTTAGAAAGTCAAAAGTTATACATGTAACTTTTACTGCACAGGAGGGTTGGTGCCCCTAACTCCTATATTGTTCAAGGGTCAACTGTATATTCTCCAGGCAGAAAATTAGAATAAACTTTTGTGTGAAATCTGATTATGCCAAAAGGAAAGACCCAAAGATACCGATAAGTTCCAGAGACTAATCAGAAATTCCAACAAGCATTTCAATATCTCAATCCTAAATATGAACAGTTGACCAAGGCTCACTAGACATCTGAAGGAAGTCCCTAACATGAAACAGAGATCAAAACAATCATGACACAAATAGTGTGAAGGAAAAAGGCTAGACAGGGAAAAGAAAAAAATTTTAAAGCTATCATTCTCTTTAGAGAGTAGAGAGAAAATATTCCATGTATAAAATAAGAACAAGATGCTATAAAAAGCATAGAAAAGATAAAATTAGTAACAAAAACATATGAAAATTAAAATATGATACTGATAAAAATGCAGTAGAATATACCTTCACACATTCAAAAATATTTATTGAGCACCAACTAGTGTCAATTATTTTTCTAGCAGTGGGCATATACAATTAACATACTAAAAGTTCTACCCTCACAAGGATTAAATTCAGGTGGAAAGAGACAAATAATAAACACATGACAAAATATATTGTATGCCCTCAGCCTCCCAGCCACCCAGGGCCGGTTCAAGGTGCAGGCAATCTTCGGATGGCAGTTGCCCAGCCCCACAGAGCCACCCAAGGCTCAGGTAACCAGGGCCGGCCGAGGCTTGTGCTGCCAGCAGTGGCAGCAGCAGAGGTGTGATGGGGGCGTTGCCTTCCCCTGATCGCCAGGTCGCCTGCTGCCTCTGAGGGCTCCTGGACTGTGAGAGGGGGCAGGTCAGGCTGAGAAACCCCCCTCCAGTGCATGAATTTTCATGCACCGGGCCTCTAGTACAATATAAAAGGTATATGTAACATGGCCTCCAATTTTATCTCCTGTCACTCTTCCCCAGCTTACTCTATCTCAACCTTGCTGATAATATTCCCCAAACTGATCTACAGATTCAACATAACCCTATCAAAACCCCAGCTGCCTTTTTTTAAGAAACTGACAAGCTGATCCTAAAATGCATATGGAAATGAAAAGAATCCCAAAATAGCCAAAATGATGTTTACAAAATACACCAAAGCATGGAAGAATTATAATTCCTGATGTGTAAGCACATACAAAGCTGCAGTAATCAAGACAACATGGTACTGGCATAAGGAAAGATCAGTGGAATAGAATTGAGGACCCAGAAATAAATGCTATCAGTTATGGTCAACTGAGTTTTGAAAAGATGTCAAGAATTCAATGGGGAGAACAGTATTTTCTTTTTTTAAATATGTTTTTATTTATTTCAGAGAGATGAGAGAGACAGAGAGAGAGATGTGATGAGAGAGAACCATCGATCGGCTGCCTCCTGCATGACCCCTACTAGAGATCAAGCCTACAACCCGGGCATGTGCACTGACCAGGAATTGAACCATGGACCTTCTGGTTCATTGGTCAATGCTCAACCACTGAACCACACCAGCCAGACAGAACAGTATTTTCAACAAGTGGTGTTGAGATAACTGGATCTTCACAGGCAAAAGAATGAAGTTGGACTTCTATCTTATAACAGGTACAAAAAATAAACTCAAAATGGATCGTACATCTAAATTTATGAGTTAAAACTATAAAATTCTTAGGAAAAAACATAACTGTTGTGACATGGGCTTAGATAATAATTTCTTAAATATGACAAAAAAATATAGCCAAAAAAATAGATAAATTAGACTTCATCAAAATAAAAATTTTTCCACTTCAAAACACCACCATAAAAAAGTGAAAGGACAACTAACTCTCAGACTGAGAGAAAATACTTTCAAATCATATATCTAATAAGGGAACTATATCTGGAATATATAAATAAATCACTCAAAAATACTAAGACAACCTTATTTTAAAATAGGAAAATTACTCAGAAATAAAAGGAATGATCTACTGATATATGTAACAACCTGACAGACTAAGCACTGTGTTAAGAGAAAAAAGTTAACCTCAAAAAATTATTAAGAGGGTTAGGCTATATAACCACAAAATATGCTATTTTGGCATAAGGATTATTTTTAGCTGAAAGGAACTGAGAATCAATACATAACAGGGAGAGTTCGTTCTCTGTCCTCAAAAGCAAAGCATAAATTCTCCTTTGTGAAGGTGTCCCTCTCTCCCTTACAAGGAAAAGGAGAGCAACTCTTCTAATCAGAGACATAGAACAGACACTGAGATGAATTTGCATAAACAAACCTCATGAAAATAACTTCAATTAGCTTCCCCATATATTTCCTAGTCATTTCCCCACTTTTTAATCATTCCCTGAAGCCCAAATAATCTTTTCTTTGTTAACAGAATATAAGCCCCCAAGTATAACTGCTTCTAGATTTGCTTTTCTATGAATACTGATGCACATAAAATATTAATAAAAATTATAAAAATCTATACATGAGATAAAACTGCAAAAAACTACAGATACACATATATGCATATTTTAAATGGTGAAAAAACTGTAGTTCAGTTAATATGAATGTACTAATATAAATTTCCTGGGTTTGATAATGTATTACTATTATATAAGATGTCACTTAAGGGAAACTGAGTGAAGATTACATGAGACTCAATTAACTATTTTTTTCCCTTTGTACTATTTTTGAAATGTCCTGTTTTGAAAAATAGAACATAACCTTACAAATTATTTTCCTATTAGTTCTTTATTTAAACTCTATATAGTAGGTTCTCGGGTTACGTCGGAGATCCGTTCCTATGGTGCAACGAAACGCGATTTTCACTGTAGGTAGGGACCCACCTACATAAGCACCTATGTCACTCACATGGAGCACATACACAGCAGTAATGAAGTGAAACAGTAAAAAAAAGAAAGATAACAACTCCTGACCTTTACTTGTGGTAAATAAATAATAAAAAACAAAGCACAGCCCTAACCGGTTTGGCTCAGTGGACAGAGCGTCGGCCTGCGGACTGAAGGGTCCCAGGTTCAATTCCGGACAGGGGCATGTACCTTGGTTGCGGGCACATTCCCAGTAGGAGGTGTGCAGAAGGCAGCTGATTGATGTTTCTCTCTCATCAATGTTTCTAACTCTCTATCCTTCTCCCTTCCTTTTATATATTTATAAAAATATATTTTTTAAAAAAAAACATAAAGCACATATGTACATACATTGAAATGATGAAACTTTTTTTTTATATAAATAAATGGGAGATGGCGACATAACCACGAAATGACGTATGTCGAGTCTGACATAACCCAAGGACTGCCTGTATGCCAATTGACCAGTTGCTATGATGCGCACTGACCACTAGGGGGCAGATGCTCAACACAGGAGCTGCCCACTGGTGGTCAGTGCGCTCAGCCAGAAGCCAGGCTCATGGCTGGTGAGCGCAGCAGCACTAAGGATTTCCGACTGACAGCTATCAGTCAGACATCCCTCAGGGCTCCCGGACTGTGAGAAGGCGCAGGCTGGGCTGACGGACCCCCTCCACGAATTTCGTGCACCAGGCCTCCAGTTTATTATAAAACTAACTTTTTTAGAGCACAATAAAGATAAACATAAAATTCTGGAGAACAGTTACATGGAATGTGAGGAAGGGAAATTATCACAAAGTGAAATAAAGGTGGCTACAGTAGCATTAATGATTTTCTGGTTCTAATCTTGAGTGAAAGGATTATTTTGTTGGTATGCTTTCTAATGTACAGTGTTTTGTTTAGTCTCTTATATCAAACTAGAGGCCCAGTGCACGAAATTCATGCACTGGGGCGGGGGGGTGTCCCTCAGCCCAGCCTGCACCCTTTCCAATCTGGGACCCCTCGGGAGATGTCTGACTGCCTGTTTAGGCCCAATCCAGGCAGTCGGACATCCCTTTCACAATCTAGGACTGCTGGCTCCCAACTGCTCGCCTGCCTTCCTGATTGCCCCTAACCACTTCTACCTGCCAGCCTGATCACCCCCTAACCACTCCCCTGCCAGCCTGATTGATGCCTAACTGCTCCTCTGCCGGCCCAATCATCCCCAACTGCCCTCCTCTGACAACCTGGTCACCCCCAAATGCCCTCCCCTGCATATTCCCTCTTTATTAGATAGGGTTTTTTCTTTAGCATATTGGACAGCCCTAACGGGCTCAGTGGATGGAGCATCGGCCTGCAGACTCAAGGGTCCCAGGTTCGATTCTGGTCAAGGGCATGTACCTTGGTTGGGGGCACATACCCAGTGGGGAGTGTGCAGGAAGCAGCTGATCAATGTTTCTCTCTCATAGATGTTTCTAGCTCTCTATCCCTTTCCCTTCCTCTCTGTAAAAAAATCAATAAAATATATATTTTAAAAAAAGGAAACATTTAAGATTCCTCCATATCTGCCTGGCTGGTGTGACTCAGTGGTTGAGACCCCAGGGTGCCACTGCTGGAAGGGGATCACACCCCGGCCAGGCTGAGACCCCAGCCCAGGCTGCCATCTCAGCCTGGCCAGGCTGAGACCCCAGCCCAGGCTGCCATATGAGCCTGGCCGGGGATGGCGCCACGGGGGGTGTGCGCCCCAGCCAGGCTGAGACCCCAGCCCAGGCTGTCAGCTCAGCCTGGCCAGGGATCGGGCCACGGGGGTGTGTGCCCCGGACAGGCTGAGAACCCAGTCCAGGCTGCCGCCGCTGGCCAGGGATTACGCCGTGGGGTGGTGGACCCCGGCCAGTCTGAGACCCCAGCCCAGGCTGCTGCCGCTGGCCAAAAGATCATGTGGCGGGGGTGCGCGGCCCTGCCGGCCTGAGACCCCAGCCCAGGCTGTGGCCGGGGATCATGCTGGGCGCTGGCGCCTCCCAGTCGGACACCCCGGGCTGCTGCCACTGGGCGGGGATCGCTGTGTGGGGGGCGGGCGCCTCCCAGCAGGACACCCCAGACTGCCACTGCTGGGCGGACTGGGGGACTCCGGCAGGGCTAAGAGGACTGGGCGCCACCATCTTGTGGCTATGGGCGCTGCCATTTTTGTCGCCGAGTGATGGTTAATTTGCTTATTACTCTTTTATTAGATAGGATGCTACATTAATGTACAAAGACAATAGGAGCTTCCCATAAAACAGGCACACTAAACCCCATTTAAAATCCTCAGTCTACTGCTGCTACAAATAATACTGTGATGGATTACACACACATATTTTATACAGTTTTAAAGAGATGCTATAATAGCACCTAGTTTCAGGATCCTTTTATATGATGTAGGCTTCTCCTCTGTACTTATATAAATCTCTGTTGGATAAGATCTTACTCCTTTCTTCTCCAAGGCAAACAGATGGTCCTGAGACACAAATTATTCAGCTTATCAACTGGTCCCACAGGGTTGAGTAACCAATAGCCAATTCATTAATGCATTCTTTTTTATTTTTTTCCCCATTAGTTCCAGCGTGTATTTTCCTCTTAGGCAGATTACACTGCCTCTGAAAAATCCAGAGAAGCCTAAGCTTTTCTTTTTCTTTAATTTTAGTTTTTAATTACAGTTTACATTAAATATTATCTTGTATTAATTTCAGGTGGATAGCATAGTAGTTAGACAATCATATACTTCACAAAGTGTTGCCCTAATATTCCCAGTACCAACTTGGCACCATGCATAGTTATCGCAATATTACTGATTATATTCCCTATGCTGTACTTTATGTCCCCATGACTATTCTGTAACTACCAATTTATACTTCTTAATCCCTTCCCTTCACCTTTTCCACCCATCCTCCCAAATCTCCTCCCCTCTGGCAATCAACAGTCTGTTCTCTGTATCTATCCATCTATTCATCTGTTTCTGTATGTTCATTTATATTATTCTTTAGATTCTAAATGTAAGTGAAATCACATGGTATTTGTCTTTCTCTGACTTATTTCACTCAGTATAATACCCTCTAAGGCTATCCATGCTGCTGGTAAGATTTTATTATTTTTTACAACTGAGTAGTATTCCATTGTGTATATATACAACTTTTTTATCCACCCATCTATAGATGGGCACTTGGGCCACTTCCGTATCTTCGCTATTATAAATAATGCTGCAGTGAGCATAGGGGTGCATATATTCTTTCCAATTAGTGTTTTGGGTTTCTTAGGACACATTCCCAGAAGTGGAATGCTGGGTCATAAGGCAGTATCACTTTTAATTTTTTGAGGATATTCCATACTGTTTTCCATAGTGGCTGCACCAATCTGCATTCCCACAATCAGTGCACAAGGTTACCTTTCCTCCATCTCCTGACCAACACTTGTCATTTGTTGACTTATTGATGGTAGCCATTCTGACAGGTGTGAGGTGATAACTCATTGTCGTTTTAATTTGCATCTCTCTGATAATTAGTGATGTTGAGCATCTTTTCATGTCTGTTGGCCATCTGTGTGTCTTCTCATTAATGCATTCTTAATTGAGTTTCCCATCCTTCCCTTTTTTACTCCTATAAGCCCACCCAGTGGGGAAGCACAGGACAGGAGTTGGCTGAAGGCAGCAGCCCCTGCCTTGACTTTTCCAAACAAGTACGAGCCCCCGAGTGTTGACTGGAATCTTTATGCTTAGTCTTCAGATGTCCCTGCTTAAAGGACACTGCAGATGCATGTATCTTCTCAAGGATACTTACCCTGCTGATAGTATATAATAGTTAATTTTAGTTCAAGCTGTTGTTACAATAAAAGCCTAAGGAGGCAGGTGAATGGGGCTGTTTGGTTTCTATAGCCAGGCAGTCCCTTAGCTCTCCCTTTTACAGAAATGTGTGTCAGAGTAATCATTCATCCGTTGCTCAGGGTCTGTTTGTCATCCCTGGCACCACCCCTGCTCTTTAGGATAAGATCCTTAAATAAACTACTTAGTCTCTACTTAAGGGAAACCTGTAATAAGCCTCCATGGCATACTAAACTCATTTGGGGCATACTAAGCCCCAAGCTGAAATATCACTAAAATGATAAATAAAAATGTCATAAATTTACAAGAAAAAGAGTAGGAATGAAGACTATGTAAGAGACAAAGGACAGATCAGCTGGCGTGGCTCGGTCCTTGAGCATCGACCTAAGTATATGGAAATCATAGGAAAGGAGGGCACATATGTGTTATGTGATTGAAGAGATACACACACACACACACACACTGTATATACATATATATGTGCACGTGTGTGTGTGTGTGTAGAAGCTAGGGTTGGGAGTATGAGAGAGACTAACACAACAAAATGCATGTGGATCTCACTGAGAATTCTGGAAAGGTTCAGGTATTAGAGATAACTGGTACCACTGCAATGGTGATACTGAGGGAGGCTGAAACTAAGAAAATATTTAAAATAAACATTTTATTGAAAGTATTTAAAATACGCTAATTCCTGTCCAGCTGGAGTGGCTCAGTGGTTGAGCATCAACCCATGAACCAATAGGTCCCCAGTTTGATTCCTGGTCAGGGCACATGCCAGGTTGTGGGCTCGACTCCCTATAGCGGGCGTGCACAAACAGCTGATCGATGTTGTCTCCATTTCTCTATGCCTCTCCCTTCCTCTTTATCTAAAAAAATCAATAAAAACACATTTTTAAAAAGAATTATCTACACTAATAAAAGAGAAATATGCAAATTGACCGTACCTCTGCTATAACACAAGTCACGCCCACCAGCCAATCAGGAGCGGGTATGCAAATTAACCCAACCAAGATGGCTGCAGCCACGGAGCAAGCAGGAGGCTTGGGTTTCCCCAGCAATGGAGGAAGCCAAGCTTCCTGGCTGGCCCTGGCCTCCGCTCAAGGCTACGAAGTTTCAATTATAGAAGATAAATAAATCCCAAATACCAGGGCCTCTGCTTGGGTCACCAGGGGGCGTGGCCGGCCTGCAAACCACCACAGGCCCATCGCCCAGGCCACTCACGCCCCAAGGGAACCTCCACCCTGATCCAGGACACCCTTCAGGGCAAACCAGCCGGCCCCCACCCATGCACCAGGCCTCTATCCTATATAATAAAAGAGTAATATGCAAATTGACTGTCACTCCAACACACTAGATGGCTGCCCCCATGTGGTCAAAGATGGGTGCCCCCATGTGGACACAAGATGGCCACCACAAGATGGCCAGCAGGGGAGGGCAGTTGGGAGGGACCAAGCCTGCAAGGGAGGGCAGCTGTGGGGGATCAGGCCAGCAGGGGAGGGCAGTTGGGAGGGACCAGGCCTACAAGGGAGGGCAGTTGGGGGCGATCAAGCCTGCAGGGGAGGGCAGTTAGGGGTGACCAGGCCGGCAGAGGAGGGAAGTTGGGGGCGACCAGGCCTGCAGGGAAGGGCAGTTGGGGGCAATCAGGCTGGCAAGGGAGCAGTTAGGCATCAATCAGGCTGGCAGGGGAATGGTTAGGGGGTGATCAGGCTGGCAGGCAGAAGCAGTTAGGGACAATCAGGAAGGCAGGCAGGTAAGCAGTTGGGAGCCAGCAGTCCTGGATTGTGAGAGGGATGTCCGACTCCCCGTTTAGGCCCGATCCCTAAACGGGCAGTCGGACATCCCTCCAGGGGTCCCAGATTGGAGAGGATGCAGGCTGGGCTGAGGGACACATACCCCCGTGCATGAATTTTGTGCACCAGGCCTCTAGTTTAAAATAAATAAATAAAGCTAAGCCCTTACCCTATATAGTTAAGTAACACTCCCTTCCTCATACCTATCAAAGATAAAAATTTTAATTTATAGAGAAGCTAGAATCATAGGATCTCAGCAGAAGTCAGGGACATTAAACATAGCAAAAGGTAAGGGTGGGATCACATTGAAAAGAGAAGGAATTAGGAGGCAGTTCAAGATGGCAGTACAAGAAGATCCTGAACTCACTTCATCTCACAGACACAATAAATCTACAGCTACATATGGAACAATTCTCTCTGAAAAAGACCTTACAACTAACTGATCAGATCCTCTACAATAAAGGATAACAGGACCACATTGAAACTAAAAGGAGTGGCAGAGACATGGTCTCACCCAAAACCCCACACCCAACATTGCAAAACACCATGAGAAGTAATCTCATAAACATGGAGCTCCTCCCTAAAGAATCAGGGGACTGTGCCCTACATCTGTCACCCCAACCCTTGGAACCTGCACTAGAGAGATGAGCCCCCCCAACATGTTGGCCTTTAAAAACCAACGGGGCAATGCCTAGGAGAACCATAGGCAAGGAAGTAGAGAAAAAGGAACCCTTGTACACTGTTGGTGGAGATATAAATGGGTGTAACCACTATAAAAAAACAGTAAGTGTCCCTAAAAAAATTAAAAATAGAACTATCATATGATCAAGCAATTCCACTCCTGAGTATTTATCCAAAGAAAATAAAAACAGTAATTTGATAAGATATGTGCACCCTTATGTTCATCACAACATTATGTACAATACCCAAGTTATGGGAAAAATCTAAAAATGGATAAATGGATTTTAAAAAAAAGATGTGATGTGTGTGTGCGCGCATACACACACACACACACACACACACACACACACACACACATATATAGTATATATACACTGAGTGGCCAGATTATTATCATCTCTGAATGCATAATAATCTGGCCACTCAGTGTATATCCTATATAATAAAAGGCTAATATGCAAATTGTCCCCTCGACCAGGAGTTCAACCAGCAGGCAGGCCGGCCAACTGTCCATGTCCCCTCCGCCCTGGCCAGGCTGGCCAGACTCCACCCATGCACGAATTCATGCACCGGGCCATATATATATATATATATATATATATATATATATATATATATACACACACACACACACACACACACACACACACACACACACTGGGTGGCCAGATTATTATGCGTTCAGAGATCATAATAATCTGGCCACTCAGTGTATATATATGTAATGAAGTACTACTCCAACATAAAAATATGAAATCTTGTTATTTGCAGCAACATGGATGGACCTTGAGTGTATTACACTAAGTGAAATAAGCCAACGAAAAGACAAATACTGCAAAATTTCACTAATATTTGAAATCTAAAAAACAAAACAAAACCAGACAGATTGGATGCATAGAACAGATTGGTGGTTGCCAAAGGGCAGTGGGATTGAAGGGTGAGAGAAATAAGTGAAAGAGACCAAGAAGTACAAACTTCTTACAGTTTTAACATAAATACATCATGGGGTTGTAATGTACAGTATGGGGACTACAGTCAATAATATTGTATTAACTTTGTTGACAATGGATAACTAGACTAATTGTGGTAATCATTATGCAAGGTATGCAAATATTGAATCATGATGTTGTATACCTAAAACCAATATAATATTGCATGTCAATTGTATCTCAACTAAAAAAATAAGAGGAATTAAGAGGAAGGATGCATATGGAACCACGAGAAGCTCAGCTACAAGCCTATAATGTTAGCAGCAAGATTTATAATTTGAGGTCAGAGAAAACAGACTAACCCAAGAGAAATAATCTTGAGATACAGATATTTGGAAATTACCAACTAAATGGCAGGTCCCCAATCAATTACAAAATATATCTCTAGCACAAATATCTCATTTGAGTGTATCTGTGTATCCAATGATTTCTTCTATCTCTCCTGATGAATGTCTCTCAGAAACCTCCAGGTAGTATGTCCATGCTGAAACTTTCACTCCACTCAAAAATACTGCTCCTCTTACATGCCCTATAGCCAAAAATCTAGAAACCATCCTTGTTACGTCCTCTCCTCACCCAATATATTGCAAAACTTTTTGCACACACATAGATATTTCCTCTCTCTCTCTCTCTCTCTCTCTCTCTCTCTCTCTCTCTCTCTCTCTCTCTCTCTCTCTCTCCCCCTGAAACAAAAGCATACCAGAGTTGCAGATTAAGAAGATGAGCTTGGCCAAGACTAAATTTTTAATGGCTCCCAAACCAATTCTCTTCCTCCTACATGCTATTGGAAGGCCTAAGGTGAAACAGGAAAGTTTTACTGGTATTTTACATATTAAGTAACAGGAAGAGTCCCAGCATTAGAATGGCAGGCTCAATGGTAAAATAGAAGACTGGAAATAAAAGAAAACAAAACTTGGCTGTGGCACAAAAAGAGAGGACAATAAATGGAATGCTAAGGAGAACATAAAACGTCTGTGTGCACTTAAAAGTCTTTATACCAGTTGGTTGTTTCAACAAATGATTTGACATAGGTATTTGTTCCAGATTTTCCAAAGTTAGGTATTTCAGTCTCCCTTATTATTGATACTAAGATTTATGGCATACACAATGTCTTTGTGTATATATACTTTTAACTCATATTAGATCACAGTTATATATTTATTGCATACATATAAAAAATTACTTGCAAAAAGTAGAGAAGATCCAATATGTACTTTCATAAACTCTGAATCCTCATCAAATAAGGTGAGACATATACTCTCTTTTAACTTTCCTTCTTAATATAGGTTTACATCAATGTATATCCACCACGACCACCCATTCCAAACCATCATCTCTTGTCAGAACTACTAGTCTCCTTGTATCTACAAATCATTCTCCATAAGTCAACCAGAGTCTTCTGAAAATGTCAGTCCTCTGCTTAAAAGCATTAAACTTTTAATCATAACTGCCCTACATGAACTAGTCTATAACTGTTTTTCTTTCTGGAGTCAATTCTCAATACTTCTCGCTTCATACTCACATTCTTTTAATTCTTTATTTGTGTCATTCTTTCCCTCCCCACCTCCCTCAATTCCCCCCCCCTCCTTTTTGTTCCTGGACCTTCATACAGGTTGCTCCTCTGCCTGCAATACATCACTGCCCTCTTACTCTTACTCTTCTCTTGGATAATAGTTTAAAATATTATTTTTCTGAAAAAACCTTTCTGATATATCTACCCCCACATTCAATTCTTTACAAACACCATCAATATAAAAATTAAACTGCCTGACTGGCGTGGGTCAGTGGTTGAGCATCAACCTATGAACCAGGAGGTCACAGTTTGATTCTCAGTCAAGGCACATACCTGGGTTGCAGGCTCGATTCCCAGTGTGGGGCATGCAGGAGGCAGCTGATCAATGATTCTATCTCATCATTGATGTTTCCATCTCTCTCCCCCTCTCCCTTCTACTCTGAAATCAATAATAAAATATATTTTTTAAAAAATTAAACTAAGCAGTCCCTTTATGTGTTATTTCTTATATCATATCACTTATCACACCTATCTTACAAAATACTGAATCTCTAGTTTCTGCCTGGCACTAAGTACTTGTTAAATAAACAAATGGTCTGCCAGGACTGTAAGTTGTTTTTGTTTTAATTTATCTGTTTAGGAATGGATATAACAAGCAAATTATGCCTGAGTAAAAACAGCCATTAATTTTTATAACAAATAAAGGACCAACAAACTATGTAAAAACACAAAAAAAGACTTTTGAAATGACTATACAATACATAACATTTTAAATTTATAGTAAAATATAAGTGTTATTTCATAATACTTATAATTTGCTATTATTATATGATTTAGTAATCACATACACCTAATTACACTAATATCCAAGTTTTATATTTTTTCTAGAAAATATGGTAAACAAAATATATACTAAGACATGAAGAAATCAATGAGATTTATCTAGCTATAACATAAAAAAAAATCACTACATGCTATTTTGTGACACTGAATCATATCAATTCTAATAGAACTTTGAAATCCACTCTCATCTTTATAAATGTTAAATATGATCATTTCTAAAACAATGGTATTAATAAAGAACTTGACCTTTTTAACAAAACTTTATCAGAAGTACTTACTTTTGTTCTCATTATTGTATTTTATAGTAGATGATACACATTTGTCCAGATCAAGAGGAAAAGTTGAATTTAAACATCAATTATGCTTTAGACAGTGAGTTTTTACTTGTATTAAGAATAGAAATCAGGATGCACAACATGCTACCGTTAACTTTTACAGGATAAGTCTATCTCAGTCATCAAATATGTGTATATCAAAATAGTACAAAGTCCTAAAGATCTGTGCCATAATCTAAGAGTTTCAATGAGAGTTATTCTTGTTCCTTAATGCCCTGGGATTTGCATGGTAGTACAATAGATACCAATTAATTATAAAACCTACCATATACTTCTACAATGTACAAAATTCATTATGTATTTGTTGATAATAAATTCCGGTAACACACACTTTTGTTTCCTCCTAGATAACAACTTTCCAAAGGCATTGTTTTTTTCAATATAAGATGGTGTATTTTAGTTTTCACACATTCTGCTCTGCAACTATTCACTTACAAGAGCTACTTCCACCTAGGAATATATGTGTCTTTGGTTACTAGTGCAGTCTTTTTATTCATAATAAGGGTCAGTACAGCAGCGTCTCTAGTACATTTATAATCTTTGCTTTATGATATGTAGTCAGAGACTCTGTATTTTTTCGCAAATCATAGTTTGATATAAAGACATTTGTTTCCAGTTTATACTCTCTTACCAAAAATAACAATTGCCCTCTCAACATTAATGAAAGTTTTATCTCTCACTTGAGGAATATTTGCACTAACTAAAAAATGTTTTACTATTTACATTTCATTGGTTTTATACAGACTACATCAATTCTTAGTCCTAGATCACCACTCTTGGACAGTCCACTCTTTTATCATTTAAGAGTCACTTATTAGGAGAATTATATAGGAAAGATCCAAAAGACTCCACTTAATAGATACAGCTAATGATATCATAGTTGATCTTATTTTCTAAGTATCTAATACCCTGTCTTCTTCCTCTTCTCACGAATTTTCTCTAAAATAGTATAAAATAAATTCACCAATATAATAAATACAATCTGGAAGAATCCTCTTGTTAAGAATGCTAGCTGGCCTTTTCCTGATAACATTGCTTCAATGCCACATATATCTTTCTTTATTGTATACAAAAGAAAAGAATCAAGTTGATGTAATATAATTTCCTGTGAAGAAGGGTTGCATATAAATTTATATACATATATTTACAAAATTAACTTATCATTCCATGAGTGCCTAAATTCAGTTAATTGCTTGAGTCCACACCAACTCAATCAACTTTAAGTATTAAGACTATCCCAACTGATATATAAAAAACAGAAGCCCATATAGGTCACTTCAGGTACCAAAATTTGAAGTATAAAGAAATACAAGCTAGAAATTAAGAGAGTTATAAGCATTAAATTGCTTTGGGGAATGGGGTAGGTCACTGTATCCTTTTATTTTTTAAAACATATATATTTTTAAAATATATTTTTATTGATTTCAGAGAGAAAGAAAGAGGGAGAGAAAATAGAAACATCAATGATGAGAGAGAATCATTGATTGGTTTCCTCCTTCTAGGAATCAAGCCCGCAACTCGGGCATGTGCCCTTGACCGGAATAGAACCCGGGACCCTTCAGTTCACAGTGGATAGAACCTGATATGGCTCTAACCACTGAGCCAAACCAGGCAGGTACTAAATATATTTTTAATGATTTCAAGAGAGGAAGGGAGAGGGAGAGATAGAAACATCAATGATGAGAGATACTCATTGATCGGCTGCCTCCTGCATGACCCACACTAGGGATCGAGCCCGCAACCCAGGCATGTGCCCTGACCGGGAATCGAACCATGACCTCCGGGTTCATAGGTCATAGGTTGACATTCAACCACTGAGCGATGCCGGCTGGGCTCTTTTTTTAATCCAAATCAAGAAAACAGGTTCCTTAACTCAGAGATCTCTAATGACCAGGGTTAGAATATAGGCACACCTCATTTTATTGCACTTTGATTTACTGCACTTTGCAGATATTGCATTTATTACAAATTAATGTTAAGTCCCTCCATCAGCAAAAAATACTATGACTTGCTGAAGGACAGATGATGGTTAGCATGTTTTAGCAATAAAGTAATTTTAAATTAAGATATGTACATTGCTTTTTCAGACATAAGACTACTGCATACTTAACAGACTAAGCATAGTGTAAATATAACTTTTATATGTACTGGGAGATCAAAAAGTTCATGTGACTCATTCTATTGCGATATTTGCTTTATTGCGATGGTCTGGAACCAACCCCACAATGTATGCCTGTACTCTCAATAGACTGAATTGAAGGTACACAGGTCACCAGAGTAAAGATCTAATTTGTTCTTGGGTGAAATTTAACATGAAAATATAGTGGTGAGTCTCATCATTAGTCAAGTATCACTGATAAGAAAACAAAATGCGTACTCTATAAAGATAGTAAGTCGTTCAATTTGTTGGCATCACAAATTGGTAAATAGAGTTGAGATTGGATACTTGGGCTGTAACAGCTCTTGCATTTGAGACTAGAGAATCTAGACTTCTTTTAACAAGCAACAAAGAGTTATACACTGAGTGGCCAGATTATTATGATCTTGGAACGCATAATAATCTGGCCACTCAGTGTGTGTGTGTGTGTGTGTGTGTGTCTGTGTGTGTGTGTGTGTGTGTGTGTATACATATATATATTTTAGAGGCCCGGTGCATGAATTCGTGCATGGGTGGGGTCCGGCCAGCCTGGCCAGGGGGAGGGGAGATGGGTAGTTGGCCGGCCTGCCTGCTGGTCGAACTCCTGGTCGAGGGGACAATTTGCATATTAGCGTTTTATTATATAGGATATACACTGAGTGGCCAGATTATTATGCGTTCAGAGATCATCATAATCTGGCCACTCAGTGTAAAAAAGTTATTGAGCAGGGAAGTAACAATATACACTAAAAATATAGTAATGCAAAATAGAAAAAGTGATCAATAAAGTTATACCTTGATTTTAATGACAGAACATCTCTATCTATCTCTATGTCTATTTCTATCTCTATCTCTCTCTGTTTCTCTCACCCCCCCACCTCTCTTCCACCCTCTCTAAAAAATCAATGGAAAAAATATATGCTCAGGTGAGGATTAACAGCAACAACAACAAAAGTAAAAAGCTAAGCTACAAATTGGGAGAATATATTTGTAACATGTTACTTAAGTGGGATCAGTACATAAGATTTATTTTAAAAACTTTTTTAAAATATATGCAAAGAACAGGCATTTTATACAAAAATATGTTCAGAATCATTAATAAGCAAGAAAATGAAAATTATAACTACAATAGATACCATTTTATAAGTACATCCTTATTAATAGGAAGCTCAATTTACTTGATGATGTTTAAAATGAAGAAAGCAGACTCTCTAGATAGACACTAAACAACGTTCTTTTGCTCATATAAAGTACAATCTTTAGAAAACAGCATGTATAAAGAACAAAGTAACTTTACTTACAAACTGTGAAAATTACACTTGTAATTTTCAAAATTTACTCAAGAATTCTTCATTAAAAATAGTTAAAAAACAAGCTCTGATTATCATACTCAGCAACAAAAGGTATTCAATGGTTTGATGTAAACCAAACTACTCAATTATTACTTACCAATAAGATTTCTCCACAGAGAGCAGCAGAATAACCCTTAAACTTTGCAAAAGACATAAAATGCAAGAAGGGTCTCAGAAATAAAAACATACGTGGTTAGTTTAAATTATTCTGGAAAACTTGTTTTTAATTGTACAACCACTTTACCAGAGGCAATTTTAGATAATTTAGTCCTAATAGTTTTGTTAACTCTAACCTTATTAACTTACTATATCATTTATAAAAGAGTTAAGAAATATAAAGCAAACTAGGCCTGATTTTCTTTATATTTTTAAAGCCACAAAAGTATTAATAAGAATTCTAGTTATTTTTTCTATACTTCCTTGAAAACAAAAGCCAAACATACTTACTGTTGGTTTTTTTCATTTAAAGTACTCATGCCCTGGAGATCAGAAAGAGGTATCCTAGGATTTTTACGGGTTACACCTAGTATATAAAAAGCAAAAAATTTCAAATCAGTGCTAAGAAAAACTAAACATGAAATAATGTTTCCAATGAAAAATGAAATGAATGTACTTTGATAGCAAATATTTGCTAAACATGTCAGAATAGCTAAATAATAATATGAAGCAAGTCCCATGACTGTTACTTACAAATCTGACTTTAACCAACAATGAATTCAATTTTTTCAGCAATAAGTATATTGCTAACATTGACTATAGATTTTAGTCTATTTTGTCGGATATGAGTATTGCTACTCCAGCTTTTCTTTTCTTTTCCATTTGCATGGAAATTTTTTTCCATCCCTTCACTCTCATCCTGTGTGTCTTTTGTTCTGAGGTGGGTCTCTAGTAGAAAGCATATAGTTGGTTCACCCTATGCCTTTTGATTGGAGCATTTAATCCATTTACATTTAAGGTTATTTTTGAGAAGTACTTATTATTGCCATTTTAATTCTGTATGTCTAGGTTTCTCTCTCTCTCTTTCTTCTTCTCATTACACCAGTCCCAGCATTTCTTGTAATGCTGGCTTGGTGGTGATGTATTCCTTTAGCCATGTTTTTTCTGGGAAGCTCTTTATTTGACCATCTATTTTGAATGATAGCCTTGCTGGATATAGTAATCTCAGATCCTTGCTTTCCATTACCTTGAGTACTTCATGCCATTCCCTTCTGGCCTATAGAGTTTCTGATGAGAAATCAGGTGCCAGCCTTATGGGAGCTCCTTTGTAGATAACAGTTCGCTTTTTTCTCTTGTTGCCTTTAAGATTCTCTCTTTGTCTTTAATTTTTGGCATTTTAATTATGATGTTTCTGGGTGTGGGCCTGGTTGGGTTCTTCTCGCTTGGGGTTCTCTATGCCTCCTGAACTTGTGTGACTTTTTACTTCACCAGGGTAAGGAAGTTTTCTGCCATTACTTCTTCAAACACATTCTCTATTCTTTTCACCCTTTCTGGCTCTTCTGGCACACCTACTATTCTAATATTGTTACGTTTCATGTTGTCCCACAGCTCCCTTAAGCTGTCCTCCTGTTTTTTAATTGTTTTTTTCTTTTTGGTTCTCTGATTGAGTGGTTTTTTTCAACCCTGTCTTCTAATTCACTGATTTGATCATCAGCTTCCCCTAATCTGCTCTGTATTCCTTCCAATGTGTTATTTGTGCTATGTCATTCTTTATTTCCGACTATTCTTTTTTCATAGTTACTATATCTTTTCTCATGCTGTTGAGCATCTTTACCATCATTACTCTGAACTCTGTTTCAGATAAATTTCTTATCTCTGCTTAATTTATCTCTTCTTCTGGAGAATTCGCTTGTTCTTTCATCTGGGGGTTGTTTCTTTGTCTCCTCATTTTGGCTGTCTGTCTGGGTTTGTGACTATGTATTAGGTAGATCCTCTATACCTCTCAATCTCTAGTGCAGGACAGTGTCAAATGCTGTTTTTCAACTACAGATTTTAAAGATTAATTAATCTTACATATAAAAGCACTAAGAATCAAAGATGACAAATTGCTCTCTTAAGGATTACCAATATTCTTAAGTTTTAATTTTCTTCGAATCATTCAACAAACACTGGAACTCTATAAAGCATATGGGCTACCAATTTTCATAACCTATCCACAGAAAGACATTTACTATAGGTAAGACACATATGAAGAAGTGAAAATATCTCTACTCAAGCTAACAGTCTTTTACGTAGAAAATCATAATTAAGCCACACAAAAAATTAGAACTAATAAATGAGGGCAGTAAAATGACAAGATATAAGATCAATATTCAAAAATTGTATTTCTATACAATAATAAACAATCAGAAAATGAAATTAAGAAATTCCATTAATAACATCAACATAAAAAAATAAATTTAACAAAAAAGTATAAAATGTCTATACTGAAAATGACAAACATCATTAAAAGAAATTTAATCTAATTAAATGGAATGCCATCCATGCTCATGGATTAGAAAACTTAATGATGTTAAGATGGCAATGCTTCCCAAATTGATCTACAGCTCTATGCAATCTCTATTAAAATTCCAGCTGCCTTTTTTTACAGAAATACTAGTAAATACACTGACCCTATAATTAATATGTATATGCAAGAGACCCAGAATAGCCAAAACAACATTGAAAACGAGGAACATGGTTGGAGGACTCACACTCCTTGAATTCAAAACTTACTACAAAGAAACCGTAACTGAGACATGGTACCAGCATAACAATAAACAAATATATCAATGGAAGAAATTGAGAGTACAGAAATAAACCTATACACATTTATGATCGCCTTTATTTTGATAAAGGTGCTAAGACAATTCAATGAAAAATAATTTCATTCCTTCAGTTCCTAATTCATGGACACTAATTTCCCTATGACAGATTATCATTGTCTATCCTCTATATCCATTCTTCTGCATATTAAAACAATCATCTCAAGCCTTTCCTCAATATTAGTAATTCAATTTTCATCTCTTTCCTCTACTTCTTGAGCTCATACAAGTGTTGCTTTATAACTCTGCTTGTTTCAGTACCTCAATACCTATTTTAATTATCATACTGATATTTTATATCCTCAAATGTGTGCTACTGCTTTATTGGCTTCATGTTCTTAAATTCTTCTATACTGTTAACTACTCACAGGGAACTTTTTCTTGGTAGTATTTTTCCTGCAAACAAAATAGGGTGTTTTTTTTTAGGGTGGTTCTTTTATGCATAACTCCCTTATTTTCCTCTGTGTAATGATTTAATATCAATTATTAAACATTTTAAACATTAAAAAGACCTAAGGAATAATATACTGAACACTTAAAACTGATCTCTCAGATTAGGAAATGAAGCCCAGTGCACCACGCTAGGATCCCATTCCAACAGCATCAGATCCCAAAATTGATCACTTGTTGGAATTATCATAAAAGTACTTTAAACAGCTATCATAATGTTCAATGACTTAAATTAGAAGATTATTTTACTGAGTTAACAGATAGTTAAGTCTCCAGAAAGAAATGGAAACTAAAAAAGAACCAAATGGATATTTTGGAACTAAAAACTGAAATTTTATGAAATGAAAAATTCATTTCATGACTTTAAGAGAAGACTTGAAACAGCATAATGAACTTGAAATCAGATAAATAAAAATTATCCAATCTGAAGAAAAGAACAAAAATAGAAGATAATGAACAGAGTATGAGAAATGTGTGTGATGTCAAATATTATAAGATCATGTAAATTGGTATCTCAGAAGGAAAAGAAAAATTGTAGCAGAAAAAATTTTTTAATATTGGCCAAAAATTTCCTAAATTTGATTAAAAACAATGAAGCACAAATCCAAAAGGTGAAGCAAATCCCAAACAGGATAAATATAAATATTTAGGGACATCACAGTCAAATTGCTAAAATTCAAAAGATAAATATAAAATCGTAAGCAACCAGTGTAAAAAAAGGTGTGTCAGATATGAAAGAATAACAACAGGGTGACATCAGAGTTTATAATCACAAATAATGTAGGGGAAAAATGGAACAACATCCTTAAAGTGCCAAATGTTTGATAGTTCCTAATGATGTTAAACATATGTCTATGTTACGACACAGTAACTCCACTGATAAGTTTCATTCCAAAGAATACAAATATATGTATACAAATGACACAAACAACAATGTTTGAATAGCTGGAGCACTCACAATAGCTCAAAACAGTAAACAACCCTTTTATCCACCAAGAAATGCATGATAAACACAACGTTGTACATACAACTATATATATGTGTGTGTGTGTATGCACACATATTCCACATAATGGAATAAGTCAGTAACAAATTACTGAGATAGAAAACAACACACATGAATATGTATGGCATTATGTTGCATAACTTCAGAACACCAAAGAATACACACTGTATGATCCCATTTCTGTAAAATTTTTAGAAAAGGCAAAACTAATTTACATAGCAATGAAAATCTTTATTATTATTACAGGAATATTAACAAAAGTTGTCTAGCCCTAGCCAGTTTGGCTAAGTGGCTAGAGCATTGGCCTGTGGACTAAAAGGTCCCAGGTTCGATTCCGGCCAAAGGCACTTGCCCGGATTGCAGGTTTGATCCCCCACAGTAGGGGGCATGCAGGAGGCAGCCAATCAATGATTCGCTCTCATCATTGATGTTTCTATCTATCTCTCTCCCTTTCTCTCTGAAATCAATAAAAATAATATTTTTAAAAAGTTGTCTAAAGGAGCTGGGAAAATGTACAAGAGAGCAAGAAAAATTTTCTGATACAATTTTATTCCAATATTTTATTTTTAATCATTTTATGTTCATGGTTTGTCTCTTACCTTTTAACTAAATATTATTTTTTTTGTAAGTGAATAATCTGTTTTTTAAATGTTTAGTTCATTTTAATTTATTCGTATTGCCCTGGCCAGGTGGTTCAGTTGGTTGGAGCCTTGTCCCATACACCAAAAAGCTGCAGGTTCAGTTCCCTGTCAGGGGTGCATGCAGGAGGCAACAGATCAATGTCTCTCTCTAAAATCAATAAAAACATAACCTCAGATGAGGATTAAAAATACATTATAAAAAATAATTTATTGGTGTTACTGATATATCTGGATTTTTTTCTGCCTTTTTATTTTATCCTTTGTATTTGCCCTAATTGTTATGCAATTTTATCCAGATTTCCACTAAATTTATTTATATTCTGGTATCTTTTTTTCATTTTATAAAGTTATATGGTATACACTCTTCTCTTTGATTATGAATTTTTAACACATTCATGAATTCAAATCTAAATTCTTTTCTTTTCCTAAAGAGCACAAGAACTTTCTAATACTTTGATTCTAGTCAAACCATTCCTGTAACAGATGATGCTACACCAGGGGTGGGCAAACTTTTTGACTCGAGGGCCACAATGGGTTCTTAAACTGGACTGGAGGGCCGGAACAAAAGCATGGATGGAGTGTTTGTGTGAACTAATATAAATTCAAAGTAAACATCATTACATAAAAGGGTACGGTCTTTTTTTTTTTTTATTTATTTCAATAGTTTTATTCATTTCAAACATTTTAACAAGAAGAATGTAAACACTAATTATTATAATTTGAAACTTCAAAAAATGGAGGAATCATAGCACAATAACATACCTTATATTGAAGATGGCAAAGGCAAAATAAAATTGCCTAACAAAGGAAAGGTACA
Organism: Plecotus auritus; assembly: GCF_963455305.1. Taxonomy (NCBI): domain Eukaryota; kingdom Metazoa; phylum Chordata; class Mammalia; order Chiroptera; family Vespertilionidae; genus Plecotus; species Plecotus auritus. The sequence continues at coordinate 122,406,640 of NC_137770.1, read as the reverse complement.
AAAGCCTTTCAAATTAAACTTAAATATAATAAAATAATTTAAAACTAAAACAAATAGAAAAGAACAAAATGTGTAAACAGTAAATTAAACATTTTCTTTAGTGCAACTTCCAAATTATGCCCGGGACATAGATGTAGATGGCAATGTAGACTGGGTTGAAAGGTTTTTGGTCTTTAAAACATCAACTTCAGTGGGAACACTGTTGTTGGTCTCCTTTTTAGCTAATGCTCTGATACTGTGCTCTCCAGGGGCGTGTCTCCCTACATCACCACGATAACTTGTCTACGCATTCCCAGGGTGATGTCGGGGGACCCGTTCGCAGGCATTACAAGGAGCTTCTGGAAGATTGAGAGGTTGTTCCTTCTACATATATCCACCCACTCAGAAGAAGGAGCTGCGGCCGTGTTTCCCCACGTTGCCATGTTAACAATGCTGCTGGTGAAGGAGCGGAGGGGAGAACAAGAGAACCCTCTGCTCTTTCGGCTCCATGGGCTGGATAGAACAGCCGAACAGGCTGGATCCGGCCCGCGAGCCATAGTTTGCCCACGGCTGTGCTACACAGTACTTATTTTCACCTTGTTTTCTTCCCATTAATCAACCAAATTAGATATTACTACTAAGTTTTATAGACTGTTTATTTACATTTATACACATTTACCAATTTCTTTATCAGAACTCAAAACATTCTAGTGAGTTAGTTCAGCTTCTTTCTCCACAAAATCTTTTTGTAAGTTCTACTGTAAAGATTTTTTTTCAGATTACTGTTATTTATGGCTATTGTACAGCTCTGCCTACCGTGTTTCCCCGAAAATAAGACATCCTCCGAACATAAGACCTACTTACAGGTTTCCTTCTGAGTGAAATATAAGGCATCCCCCGAAAATAAGGCCCCCAGGCTCTGTCTCAGAATGAAAATTAATTTACCGTAAACTGGTCGCTAAAGCCACCCGGACTGGCGTCTAGCAACCAGTGACATTATGCGGAGTTCTGATGTCACTGCTGTGTGGAGGCGGAGCGGAGGTCGGAGTGAGCGGTGAGTGTGGGGCGGGAGAGAGGAGGAGACTTTCGCAGATGCGTGTAGAAGAACAGGAGGATTAGAGCGGACGGGATGCGGCGAAGGTGGTGAGTGCTGGTCTGTCTCTGGTGACACTGCCTGATGCTCGCGGCCGCCTTCATGATGACTGAAGGTTCTCAGTCAGTGGCAGACCCTGCTCTAGCCCAGATCCAGGCCCCAGCAAGCCCAGTGACAGTCCCCAGGCAGGCCCCAGGGGGTAAATGTCTGATAAAGGGGTAGGGGGGGTGTCTGGTGAAGGTGTTCAGTGGCACAGGGGTGGGGGGAGGGGGATCACTTAAAATGACACAGGAGGATCAGAGGGGGCAATCAAAATGACACAGGAGGATCAAAAGGGGTTACTAACATGATAATCCCCTCTCTGATTCTCCTGTGCCATTTTGATTCCCCCCTCCGATCCCCCCTGTGTCATTTTGAGTGATCCCTCTCCCCCCACCTTGATACCCCAATTCCTTTTTTTTTACGCCTACGGTAGAAATGAGCGCAAAAAGAAAAAGCTACTCCGTGGAGTACAAGAAAGGAATCGTGGATGACTCTTGGGGCCAAAATCTTACTGCTTTCTGCAAAGAGAAGATGTTGAATATCCAATTGGTCCGAAAATGGCGAGCAGAGTATGATAACCTCATTGAACAAGTGGACAAGGGAAATGCTAAAAAGCGCAAGTGTGGATCAGGTCGGCAACCATTATTTTCCGAGCTGGAAGATCTGATCTGTGAATGGGTTGTTGACAGGAGAGCAAAGGCTTTGGTTGTGAATAGGGCTCAGATTCAAGAATTTGCCCTTGCAATGGCACCACAGTTTGACATAGCCCCCGAAGACTTCAAAGCATCACAACACTGGCTGGATAATTTCCTTCAGCGAAGTGAACTGTCTTTAAGAAGATCTACAACATTGTTTAGGTTGGAAGATACTCAAGTTATTAAGCGAGCACTTGCATTCAAGGCCTTTATTGATGATGCTGACTTCTCTAAATACAACCTTTCCAACATGATTGCTATGGATGAAACTGCAGTGTTTATGGGCCAATCATCTCAAACAACAATTAAACAGCGGGGTGCCTCCTTAGCTACATTCCCTCCACTGCTTACGAAAGTGCACATGTTGCCTGTATTTTGGCAATTCGTCTGGATGGCACTAAAATCCCACCTTTAATCATTTCTAAGGGCAAGAAGGAAAAGATTGAACGTGTTTTGGGCGTTTTTATTCCTGAAACTGAAAAAGCCTGGGCCACACAAGCAGTTATAAGGAAGTGGGTCGATTTAATGCTGCCGCTTGTTATGCGAGGGAGCCAAAGAGGTCTGCTAGTCTGGGATGCAGCCAGCACTCACCGCGCTAAAGACATGAAGACATTTCTTCACGAAAGAAAAATAGATCAGATAATGATTCCTGCAGGAATGACGACCTATCGCCAGACTCTTGATATTGCAATAAACAAGCCATTCAAAGACAATTTGCGCATGGAAATTAATGACTACATTGAAAACAGAATGGAGAGAAATCAGTGTGGAAACTTTGTGAAACCTAAACTGCAAGAAGTTGTGACTTGGGTGAAGAATTCATGGGAGAAAATCACTGACAGTTGCATTGCAAATGCACTGCGAGCAGGCTACCTTGACAACAAGTACTCATTTAAAGACAGTGCTATTGCTAAACATGAGAGATTTGGTCCACTGATTCTGAAGGAAATGGAGTCACAAGAAATTCACCAGGAAATTCAGGAATTGGATTGTTATGATGATATTCCAGAAGGTGATGACATGATTGTCATTGAATAATTAATTCTTGATACTGTAGGATTCACAGTTTGTCTGGTTTGTGTTGACAACTACCGTACTACCGTACCGTATACAGGTAATAAATTTCCTTTATTTTCATTTAACAATAAATGTGTACCGTATTCTTCTTCATGAAAAAATAAGACATCCCCTGAAAATAAGACCTAGCGTGTCTTTGGGGGCAAAAATTAATATAAGACACTCTTATTTTCAGGGAAACATGGTACATTCTTCTCAAGTGCACATGGGTCATTTTCAAAGATAGACCATATATTGGGACATAGGCAAAGTCTCTTCAAATTCAAAAAGATAGAAATCATATCAAGCATCTTCTCAGACCACAGTGGCATAAAACTGGAAATCAACTACAATAAAAACAACCCAAAGAAATCAAACACAGGGAAACTAAACAGCATGCTATTAAAAAATGATTGGGTTACCAGAGAGATCAAGGAAGAAATAAAAAACATCATGGCAACAAATGACAATGAAAACACTACAATCCAAAATCTATGGGACACGGCGAAAGCAGTCTTGAGAGGGAAGTTCATAGCTCTACAAGCCTACTGGAAAAAACAAGAAACAATGGTAATAAATTACCTAACCCAACAACTCAAAGAGTTAGAAAAATAGCAACAAGAAAAGCCCAGTATAAGCAGAAGGAAGGAAATAATAAAGAAGGGAGTGGAGATAAACAACCTAGAGACCAAAGAAACAATACAAAAGATCAACAAAACCAAGAGCTGGTTCTTTAAAAGGATAAATAAGATTGATGAACCTCTAGCCATGCTAACCAAGAAGCAAAGAGAGAGGACCCAAATAAACAAAATCAGAAATGAAAGAGGTGAGCCGAAACCGGTTTGGCTCAGTGGATAGAGCGTCGGCCTGCGGACTCAAGGGTCCCAGGTTCGATTCCGGTCAAGGGCATGTACTGTGGTTGCGGGCACATCCCCAGTGGGGGGTGTGCAGGAGGCAGCTGATCGATGTTTCTCTCTCATCGATGTTTCTAGCTCTCTATCCCTCTCCCTTCCTCTCTGAAAAATATCAATAAAATATATTAAAAAAAAAAAAAGAAATGAAAGAGGTGAAATAACAACAGATCCCACCGAAATACAAAGGATTGTTAAAAAATACTACGAACAACTCTATTCCAACAAACTGGACAACCTGGAGGAAATGGACATATTCCTAGAAAAATATAACCTTCCAAAACTCAATCAGGAAGAATCTAAACAGCTCAATATGCTAGTAACTATAGAAGAAATTGAAGCAGTCATCAAAAAGCTTCCGGCAAACAAAAGCCCGGGGCCAGATGGCTTCACAGGAGAGTTTTACCAAACATTCAAGGAAAAACTAAAACCTATCCTCCTCAGACTATTCCAATAAATTCAAGAGGAAGGAACACTTCCAAGCTCCTTCTATGAAGCCAGCATCACCCTAATACCAAAACCAGATAAAGACAACACAATGAAGGAGAAATACAGGCCAATATCCTTCATGAACGTAGATGCCAAAATCCTCAACAAAATTCTAGCAAATCGGATCCAGCAGTACATCAGAAAGATCATACACCATGACCAAGTAGGGTTTATCCCAGGAATGCAAGGATGGTACAATATCCACAAATCAATAAATGTGATACATCACATAAACAAACTGAGAGATAAAAATCACATAGTCATATCAACTGATACAGAAAAAGCATCTGACAAAATCCAACACCCTTTCTTGATAAAAACTCTCAACAAGGTGGGAATAGAAGGATCATACCTCAACATAATAAAAGCTATATATGATAAACCCACAGCTAACATCATACTCAATGGGCAAAAACTAAAACCATTTCCCCTAAGAACATGAACAAGACAGGGATGCCCACTCTCACCACTCCTGTTCAACATAGTACTGGAAGTATTAGCCATTGCAATTACACAAAAAGAAGAAATAAAAGGCATCCAAATTGGAAAAGAAGTAAAACTGTCCTTATTTGCAGATGACATGATATTGTACATAAAAAACCCGAAAGACTCCATCAAAAAACTAACAGACTTAATAAATGAATTCAGCAATGTAGCAGGATACAAAATTAACGCCAAGAAATCTATGGCATTTCTATACACCAATAGTGAACTTACAGAAAGAGAGTCTAAAAAAGCAATCCCATTTACCATCGCATCAAAAAAATTAAGATACTTGGGAATAAAGCTAACCAAGGAGGTAAAAGACCTATACGTGGAAAACTATAGGACACTGAAAAATAGATAGAGGAAGATGAAAACAGATGGAAGAACATATCATGTTCATGGATTGGTAGAATCAACATCATTAAAATGTCCATACTACCCAAAGCAATCTATAGATTCAATGCACTCCCCATTAAAATACCAACGGCATATTTCACAGACCTAGAAAGAACTCTCCAAAAATTCATCTGGAATAAAAAAAGACCCCGAATAGCCACAGCAATCCTGAGAAAGAAGAATAAAGTAGGAGGGATCTCAATACCAGATTTCAAGCTGTATTACAAAGCCACTGTTCTCAAAACAGCCTGGTACTGGCACAAGAACAGACATATAGACCAATGGAATAGAATAGAGAATCCAGATATTGTCCCAAACCACTATGTGTAATTAATATTTGACAAAGGAGGCATGAACATACAATGGAGTCAAGACAGTCTCTTCAATAAATGGTATTGGCAAAATTGGACAGAAACATGCAAAAAAATGAAACTAGATCACCAACTTACACCATACACAAAAATAAACTCAAAATGGATACAGGACTTAAATATAAGACGGGAAACCATAAAAATACTAGAGGAATCCACAGGCAGCAAAATCTCAGACAGATGCCGAAAGAACTTCTTCACTGATACTGCCCCTAAGGCAATGGAAGCCAAAGAGAAAATAAACAAATGGGACTACATCAAAATAAAAAGCTTTTGCACAGCAAAAGAAACCATCAACAAAACAACAAGAACCACTGTATGGGAGAACGTATTTGCAAATGTTATCACTGATAAAGGTTTAATCTCCAACATCTACAGGCAGCTTATATAACTTAATAAAAGGAAGATAAATGATCCAGAAAAAAATGGGCAATGGACCTAAATAGAATCTTTTCGAAAGAAGACAGAAGGAAGGCCAAGAGACACATGAAAACATGCTCGAGGTCACTAATTATCGGAGAGATGCAAATCAAAACGACAATGCGATACCATCCCATATCTGTCAGAATGGCTATCATCAACAAATCAACAAATGCCAAGTGTTGGCGAGGATGTGGAGAAAAAGGAACCCTCGTGCATTGCTGGTGGGAATGCAGACTGGTGCAGCCACTGTGGAGAACAGTATGGAGTTTCCGCAAAAAACTGGAAATGGAACTCCCATTTGACCCAGTAATCCCACTCCTAGGAATATATCCTAAGAAACTAGAAACACCAATCAGAAAGGATATATGCACCCCTATGTTCATAGCAGCACAATTTGCATTAGTTAAGATTTGGAAACAGCCTAGGTGCCCGTCAGCAGATGACTGGATCAGAAAATTATGGTACATCTACACAATGGAATACTATGCTGCCATAAAAAAGAAGGATTTCTTACCATTTGTAGCAACCTGCATGGAATTAGAGAACATTATGCTAAGTGAAATAAGCCAGTCAATGAAAGAAAAATACCACATGATCTCACTCATTTGGGGATAATGAAAAACAGTATAAACTGATGAACAAAAAATAGATACAGAGGCAGTAAAGCATCAAACAAACTGTCAAATTACAGCGGGAAGGTTAGGGAGAGGGGGTGGAAATAAGAGATCAACTGAAGGACTTATATGCATGCATATAAGAGTAACCAACGGATGCAAAACATTGGGGGGTGAGGGCATGTATGGGAGTGGGGTGGGGGGGCAATGGTAAGATATGTACACATATAATACCTTAATAAAAAATTAAAAAAAAAAAAAGGTATCACCGTTCCCGCCCACTCGCCGGCCCTGCCCCACTGTGGGTCGCCCTCTGTGTGTGGGGTGATCAGTGGGGTAGGGGCCTTGGCCTGGCACTGCCCGCGTCCCTCGCCACCCATCCCTGGTTCCCTGTTCACCATCGGGAGATGGGAGCCTGCTGGCCGGGGAAAGGAACCAAGAAGTGGTTAGTGTGCCTCATAGTGACTGGTCAAGCAGTTGTGGTTTTTCCAGAGTTAGGGTCAATTTGCATATTACCCTTTTATTTATAGGATGTTGTTTATTTTCCAAATATATAAGAATTTGTCAGATAACTTTCTATTGTTAACTGTCCATTTTGGTCAGACAACGTACTTTAAATTTCAATCATTTGTGTAACCATACTAAACTAAAGCCTGAGGCCCCGGACATTAAGGCAGCCACAGTCAGCAAGGTGAGAGTCGTTAGGAGCATCAAGCCCACACACAGCCCTTTTCTGACTATTGATCCTTCATCTTTTTCATGACTATCACCATCTCCATTGTCCTGAGACTAGACTGTCAAAAGTATGGGTTCAAATTGAAATGAAGTTCTATTCTACCCTTTTTCTCTTTCTCCTGCCATCTTATGCCTTATCCTTTCCAGAGCTCCTGACCTTTGCAAAAGTGGGGCTGCATCTCATACTCGTGATAACCCCAATTTCTACCCAATCCTCTCATTTCCTCCCTGCCAAATCTCAGAGAATTAGTCACTGCAGAGGGAAGGTGGGAGCACCAGAAATGAAGAGGAGGAGGAAAAGCCACAATACCTTTTATGCCTTAACCTTGAAGGTCACAAAGTCACTTCTGCCACATTCCATTTGTTAGAAGAGAGTCACTAAGTACAGCACAAACCTTTTGAAGGGAGGAGTATCAAAGAATTTGTGGACACATTTTAAACTGTCAGAAAATAATTTTCACCTTAAATAGTCATAAACCTTTTTTTTTTAAAATATATTTTATTGATTTTTTTACAGAGAGAAAGGAAGAGTGATAGTCAGAAACATCGATGAGAGAGAAACATCGATCAGCTGCCTCTTGCACACCTCCTACTGGGGATGTGCCCGCAACCAAGTTACATGCCCTTGACCGGAATCGAACCTGGGACCCTTCAGTCCGCAGGCTGACGCTCTATCCACTGAGCCAAACCGGTTTTGGCAGTCATAAACCTTTTTTAAAGAAATTAAGAAACGGTAAGAAAATACGTATAGTCATTTGTTTTATACATATTTACTATTTCTGATTTCTTTATTCCTTCCAGTAATTCATGGATCAACATAGTCGAGTCCATGGGCCAAATCAAACCCATTACCTATTTTTGCAAGGTCTATGAACTAAGGATGGTTTTTATATTTTCAAATGGTTGAAAAAAAAATGGAAGAATCTTTTTGTGACATTTGAAAATCATATTGTATTTAAATTTCACTGTGCATAATAAAGTTTCATTGGAACATAGCCATACCAACTTATTTATATATTGTCTATGGCTCCTTTCACAGCAGAACTGAGTTGTTTCACTAGAGACCACATGACCTACGAAGTCTAAAATGTTTACTATCTGGCCCTTTGCAGAAAAAGTTTACCAATCTCTACTATATATACAAGTTACCATCTTGTGGTGTCATTTCCCTTTAGCCTGGAGAATTTTCAATACCATTTCTTGTAGAATACAAACTATGGTGACAGAGTCTCAGATTTTGTTTATCTGAAAACATCTTTACTTCAGCTTCATTTTTGAAGGATACCTTTGCTGTGAATTGGACACTGTGGATAATAATTTGCAGCACCACTAGATTCTGTTATGTTCTTCTGACGACTGTTGATTTTTCTTCTAACAGATAGTTAACTTTTCTTCTAACAGGTAGTTAACTTGTCTGGTCCCAAACTACAAATACAGAAATTTTGGCTAAAAGCTGTTTTGGTCTGGGGGTTTTGCTCTGTTCTGTTTTTAATTGTGATTTTTTTATATCTTTCATTCTCCACTGCTTTCAATGAGAACTGTTAATCATATCATTATTCCCCTATACTTAATGTAATATTTTCTCTTAGCTGTTTTAAAGGTTTTCTCTTTAGCAATTTGCCAATAATGTGCCTAGTTGTGGCTTTATTTTATACTTATTCTTCATAAAGGTCACTGATCTTCTTGGATCTTTAAGCTAGTTTTTTTTGTTTTTTAACCAATCATGAAAAGTTTTCAGCCACTATTTCTTCAAATATTTTTTTGTCTCTCTCTTTCTCATCTCTACTTATGAGATTCCAACTAAGGCAGTAAGTATTCAGCTTTTCCCACAAAAAAAGCTATGCACAGATACAAAAAACCCTGAGTCAGAAAAGCAGCAAACTTGCAAATCTCACCTACTGCAGTTGCATCTTTCAAAGGTTATCTCCTATTTGGTTTGCAATGCTTCTTTGACAGAGCTCCTACTGTCTTTCTTTCCACTATACTCACAGCAGTCAGTCAGGTATGGCTGGCAGTATTCATATTCTAACTTTGGGTTTTAGCCCTTTGGCAATTCTCTCAGTTCCAGGATTTTCCTCCTAAATTCCAAGCTGCTTGCCAGTCCTCAACTTTGTCTTCTGACACCGCGAGCCAGTTATAGAGCTACTAGGGGCCCAGTGCACAAAATCCATGCACAGGTGGGGTCCCTAGGCCTGGCTGGCGATCAGGGCCTATTGGGGCCGTCTTGCCCAGTCCCAATCGGGGACAGGCAGGCAGAAGCTTGCCAGCTGCTGGCCAGGGCCTGAGGGCCTGCCAGCCACTGGACAAGGCCTGCCAGCTTCTGGATGGGGTGAGGGACGGGGGGAGGGACCGGGGAAGGCTGGCTGTGGGAGTGCACTGTGGCAGCTCCTGCATTGAGCGTCTGACCCCTGGTGGTCAGTGCGCGTCACAGTGACTGGTCTACCGGTAGTTCCGGTCTCTCGGTTGTAAAGGTTGCTTAGGCTTTTATATATATACTAGAAGCCTGGTACACAAAATTTGTGCATGGGGGGTAGGGAGCAGGAGGGTCCCCTCAGCCCAGCCTGCACCCTCTCCAATCCAGGACCCCTCGGCGGGGGGGTGTCCGACTGCCGGTTTAGGCCCGATCCCTGGGATCTGGCCTAAACCGGCAGTCGGACATCCCTCTCACAATCCTGGATCGCTGGCTCCTAACCGCTCACCTGCCTGCCTGCATGATTGCTCCTAACTGCCCCCCTGCCAGCCTGATGACCCTTAACTGCCTCTGCCTACCAGCCTGATCACCCCTCACTGCCTCCCTTGCCAGCCTGGTTGCCCCTAACTGGCCCCCTACCGGACTGATCACCCTTAACTGCCTCTACCTGCCAGCCTGATTGCCCCCAACTTCCCCCCTACCCGCCGGCCTGGTTGCCCCCAACTGCCCCCCCCTGCGGGCCTGGTCGCCCCATGCAGCCTGCTGCTCAGTCGTTTGGTCGCCCCTCACTAAGCCCCCTGCCGGTCTGGTCGCCCCATGCACCCTGTTCAGTTGTCTGTTCGGTTGCAATGGTCGTTTAGGCTTTTATATAGATAGACAGATGGGAGTTGGGAAGTACTTTGTGCAAAAAGCCACACATTCACAATTCTTATCCAGTACTTAAAGAATGATTCTCCTCAAGTTTCTGCTTCTTTTTGGTCTTTTTGTCTTTGGGGTCTTTTTCCAGTCCTTTCAAATAGTTATTTGGAATTTTTTTTCAAGGTTTTATCACTTTTATCTGAGAGAGGGTTCATTCACTTCACCAATTTACCATTACCTAAAGCTAGTAGTCCCTGGTTTTTGTTTTTAAAACAATCTCCCAAACATGAGTTTATAATTTTATACATTATAAAATTTTAATTACTGGTAGCACTAAAATGGAAAAGGAAATAAACTACCTAAAATAATGAAAAAAGTCCAACTTCCATAAGTGTAGAAATAAATTTGTATGTGAATGCAGGTAAATGTACAATTTCTTTATACAGCCTGTGCTGTAATTTGTGCTTTCCTATTATGGGCCAACATATGCCAAGCTGAATACAATCAAGCCTAAGAATGTCAGGCTGAAAGACATGAAAATCAACAAAACAAATAAATCACTTGCAACTATTTACAAGTTAAAAACAATTAATTTAAGCTCCCAGAAAAGATCTGTAGATTGTCTTAAACAATGTCCCATGGATTAAAATGTTTTAAAAAGAAAGATGGATAAATGGAATAAGAACTTGTATACCTTTTAGAAATAATACCAATAATTAACAGTAACATTTAAGGATGTATTTTTTTAAAGAGATACTTACCTCTATTCTTTTTAAAATGAGAAAACATTTTAAATAATGTTTTTCAAAATACATTACATATTTTCTTATACCAAGATATAATAAGAATAACTAAAGAAAAAAAGTCATAGACTGGCTGGCATGGCTCAGTGGTTGAGCATCGACCTATGAACCAGGAGGTCACGGTTAGATTCCAGTCAGGGTACATACCCATGTTGTGGGCTCAATCCCCAGTGTGGGGCATGCAGGAGGCAGCCTACCAATGATTGTCTTTTATCATTGATGTTTCTATCTCTCTCTCCCTCTCCTTTCCTCTCTGAAATCAATAAAAATATATTTTTTAAGAAGAGCCCAAACTGGTTTGGCTCAGTGGATAGAGCATCAGCCTGCAGACTGGGAGGGGTCCCAGGTTGGATTCCGGTCTGCATGTACCTTGGTTGCAGGCACATCCCCAGTGAGGGGTGTGCAGGAGGCAGCTGATCGATGTTTCTCTCTCATCGATGTTTCTAACTCTCTATCCTCTCCCTTCCTCTGTAAAAAATCAATAAAATATATTTAAAAAAAGAAAGAAAGACAGAAAGAAAGAAGAAAAAACCTTAACATTTGCTCTTAGGAATTTCATTCACTGATAACAGGATACTAAAATTTCATGGAATTTCAATCACAAAACTGGGAAATTAGCAAAGTATATCTGTAGTGTACTGTAAAAAGCTTAGAACAGAAAATATAAGTCGTTTAGATCCATCATATGCAAATTTCTGAGTTAAGCATCAAGTATTCCGTAGTATCCTTTTATTCTCATTATTTCAATTAGCCAAATAACTATAATCCACAACAGGTAAAAGAACCCATTTTTATGCAGAAGGAGTATAACAAATAGAAAAGGAGGAAATGGAGACCAAGAGCATCTTTTTACACCTATTTTATTAAAAGAAAAAAGAATATCCACTGTGATTCTGTCATTCTTCCTTAAGCCAAAACATTAATGTGGTAGCTTTGCTCTAAATCAGACATAAGAAAGTCTGATAGGAGGACTGCAATCAAATTCAACTATTAACAAACATAAAAATCAGCAGGAATTTGAAAGGGGAAACTTGTAGCAGTGTTGGATATATTAATCATCTTGTGGTGATTATTTCACAGGTGCATATATTATGTAAAAACTTAACAAACTCTATGCTTTTGCATGCAGTTTTACCTCAATTAGATTTCAATAAAGCTTAAAAAAAAAAGCAGGAAAGAAAATCACTATTCATTTTTACCCACCACTCAGCTACTTTAAAGACAAAAATAAAAATCAATTCAGAGTCTGTAATTAAAATGTAATTAAAAACTCAAGGATCACAAGCAAACAGACATTCAAATTTAAAAAAATAAAACAGGTATATCAACTTTTTTAAGAGAAAAACCTAAAGTTTCATTAAAAATATCCTGAGACTAATTGGTCAAAGGATTCTGGAGGTCATATTGCCTATATAACTTATGCCCCACCCTGGTGTAGAATGCTCTTGGTTTCCATTTCCAAATGGATATATGATGACATAGTTTATCAGGATTTTCAGCCTTACTGTACTTCTCTTCCTTGCATCTCTGCAGAATCTCTAAGCTCCTCTGGTGGACTGGGTGTTGGAGAAAGCTAAAACTATCCATACTTTTCAAAATTGCACATGGTGCTGTATCATCATGCCCTTAGGAAGCAAAAGAAAAACAAAACAAAAAAATGAGAAAAGAAAAAGACATTATATAAGCCCAAACCAACTAAGAATCAAGGACAATGCTGCCAACTTTCTTAGAGTATATAAAAATATATCAAATGATAGGAGTTAAAGGTGAATGATTTTTCCAATTAATTTGAGGAAATTACACAACAATAACAGTAAAAAATAAAGGTCATTTTTAGTAATCAAAATATCCTTTTCAGTACTCAAAGTATTGGGAGTTAGCACCATACTAATAATTTCTAATTTAAAATACAACTGGTATGGAAATTTCAAAAACAATTGGTATGGTTTAGACTTTTTTTAAAAATTGACTCATTTTTTTTAGGTATGAAATATAATTGGCATATAGTTGGCAACAATGCAAGAAACACTGATGAACCCCAAAGAGAAATTTACCCAAAACAAATTACCAAAAGTTAAACAATTATATCACAAATCTTGCAATTAACAACACTTGTAGGAATTCCAACAAGTGTGTCAATGTTGAAAGAGTGGGAAGAAAGCACCACAGAGCAAGAAATCCCAGCAGCACTTCTGTATATTTATAAATCTAAAAACAAGCTAAAAAATCTGTACCTCACCACCAATTCTTATAAAGTGAGACAGAATCAACTACTGGTGGGAAAGGGAAGAGAGCACTTTCAAGTAAGGACCAAAGCCCCAGATTAGTGTTGCTGAAACAATGAATCACTCAAGCAATAATGGGGGGTGGGAGAGAGCTTCAGTACCATAAATATTAGCAATAAATGAATTTAAAAGAGAATACAGGTTTTCCAGGTATGGAGGGACTTAAGTATCATTTACTTAGAGAACATCTCTAGACTTATGCCATTAAGTTCAAATTTATGTACCTTGCCTTTAAAAAGCAAAAGTGGATAGTTACCAGATAGAGGTAAATTAAACAATGAACTGAAGTTCCATTGGTGCATATCTATATATATAAAAGCCTAAGCGACCGAACGACCTAACATGTCAACAGGTAGCTATGCACACTGACCACCAGGGGGAAGATGCTCAACGCAGGAGCTGCCCCCTGGTGGTCAGTGCGCTCCCATAGCCAACCTCCCGTGGCTAGCCAACCTCCCGCGGCCGCCAACCTCCTGTGGTCCCTCCCCGTGGCTGGCCGGGTGGTCAGTGCACTCCCACAGCTAACCTCCCACAACCAGCCAACCTCTTGCAGTCCCTCCCTGCAGCCGGCCAGCCCCAATTGGGACTGTGCAAGACGGCCCCAATGGGCACCAATCACCTGCCAGACCAAGGGACCCCACCTGTGCACAAATTCATGCACCAGACCTCAAGTCTATCCTATGTAATAAAAGGGTAATAAGCAAATTGACCCTAACGGCAGAATGACCAGGAACACCCATTGCTATGACTTGCACTGACCACCAGGGGACAGATGCTCAATGGAGGAGCGTTGCTCAGCCAGAAGCCCGGCTAGCGAGCCCAGAGTGGTGGCAGAAGCCTCTCCTGCCTCCAAGGCAGCGCTAAGGAGCAGCAAGCTGGGCTCAAAGCTGGCGAGCACAGCGGTGGTGGCAGGAGCCTATTCCACCTCCAATGCAGATGGGCGGTAAGGAGTGAGGGGTCCCAGACTACAAGAGCCCCGACTGTGAGAGGGATGTCTGACTGCCGGCTGAGGCCCGATCCCTATAGGAATCAGGCCTCAGCCGTCAGTCAGAGATCCCCCAAGGGGTCCTGGACTGCAAGAGGGCAGAGGGTGGGCCAAGGGGACCCTCCCCACCAGTGCATGAATCTCATGCACCGGGCCTCTAGTTCCTTTATAAGGCAGAATAAAATTCCATTTTATAGATATATCACATTTGATTTTTCAATCACCAGTTAATGGGCATTTGGGTTGTTGCCACCTTTTGGTTATCCTATAAAGGCAGTCCTCAGGTTACGTCGGATTCAACGTTATATCGTTTTGTGGTTACATCACCATCTCCCATTTATTTATTAAAAAAAAAAAAAAAAAAGTTCCACCATTTTGACGTATGTACATATGTGCTTTATGTTTTTTATTATTTATTTACCACAAGTAAAGGTCAGGAATTGTTATCTTTCTTTTAAATTCTTTTACTGTTTCACATCATTACTGCAGTGTGTATGTGCTCCATTTGAGTGGCGTAGGTGCTTAGGTAGGTGGGTTCCGACTTACGGCGAAAATTGTGTTACATTGCGCTGTAGGAACGGATCTCCGACGTAACCTGAGGACCTACTATATACCAGGTGTAATGGTTAATAATGTAGATTTTATAATCAAAGAAAATACAATAATTTCAAGAGAAACATCAAAAGTGCTTTATTCAAAGTAATGTCCACCGCTAGCTACACATTTTCCCCATCTTTAAGGTATACCGTCCCCATAGAACTTTTCTTGTTTTGAGACGAACCATTCAGAGACCAAATTTCCCACTTCTTTGTACATTTTGAAGTGCTGCTCAGAAAGTGTGTGTGCCACAAATCAGAACAAGTGGTAATCTGAAGGAGCAAGGTCTGGTGAATAGGGTGGGTGGGTTAATACTTCCCAGGCAGGATCTTTTAATGTGTCTTTAACTGGTTTTGAAGTGTATGATGGTGCGTCATCATGAAGCAAAATTACTTTGCCGTGTCTTCTAGCCCATTCTGGTCATTTCATGATCAAAGCATGGTTCAAATTGATTATTTGTTGTCGGTAGCAATCAGAATTAACGGTTTCATCCGGCTTTAGAAGCTCATAACACACCACACCTTCCCGATCCCACCATATGCAGAGCATTGTCTTCTTTCCAAAGTGATTTGGCCTTGCAGTCGATGTTGATGGTTGACCTGGATCAAACCATGATTTTGTGCGTTTGGGATTTTCAAAATAAATCCACTTTTCATCACCAGCCACAATTCGATGCAAAAAAGACTTTCTTTCCTGCCGTTGAAGCAACATTTTACTGATGACTTTTCAGTTTTCCATTTGTCTTTCGTTCAGTTGATGTGGCACCCATCCCATTTTCCTTCCTTTAAAATTTTTCCCATTGCTTGTCAATGATCAGAAATCATTTGCTGAGCAACGTTTAATCATTCTGCAAGTTGTTTCTGAGTTTGACATGCATCTTCATCCAATAATGCTTGTAATTGTTGGTCTTCAAACTTTTTTGGTTGACCTGGACATTCTTTGTCTTTCACATCGAAATCATCACTTTTAAAGCATTTAAACCAGCATTCACAAGTATCTTGAGATGGAGCATGTTCACCATAAGCTTCCCGAAGTATACGATAACTTTCAGCAGCACTTTTCTTCAAAGTAAAGAAATGAATTAAAACTTCCCGCAAATGCTTTTTTTTGGCATGAAATTCGACATTTTTAAGCATAAGAATATCTATGATGTTAACATCTTCAGAAAATTTCACATATGAAGTTTTGAAGCTTGTTGTCAATACAACAAAATAGCATACATATCAAATCGCATATATACCAACATATGTGTAATTCCATCTATTGAAAAAAATCGGCATTATTAACTGGTACACCATAATAAAAGGCTAATGTGCAAATTGACCAAATGGCAGAATGACTGGTCACTATGATGTGCACTGACCACCAGGTGGCAGACACTCAATGCAGGAGCTGCCCCTTGGTGATCAGTGCACTACCACAGGGGGAGCACCACTCAGCCAGTAGCTGGACTCATGGCTGGTGAACCAGGATCTCTTTAAATTCACCCTCCTTGTAGTCTGTTGAGATTTTTGGTGTGTAGAGATTATTGAAGTTCTTGAATATGAATATGTACATATCAGATTTGAGGAATCTGGGCGATTATTTCTTGAAATAAATATTATTTCTGTCCCTTTCTCCTCTTTCCTTCTGGACTCCCAGAAGTTGGTATGCTTTCTTAGTGTCCCACAGGTCTAGAAGCTCTGTTTATTTTTCTGCATTTTTTTTTCTTTCTGTTCCTTAACCCTGATAATCTCAACTGATTTGTCTTCAGGTTCACCAATTCTGAAGTCTGCCTATTCAAATCTTCTACTGAACACTTCTAGTAAATTTTCATGTCAGTTATTGTATTTTTTCTCTCACTTCAATATACATACACATACACATATATATTTGATAATCTCTATTCAGTAGACATTGTCTCAAAGGTTCCTTTAATTCTTCAGATATGATTGCCATAGGTCTTTGAACATATTTAGAATAGTTTAATGGCTTTGTCTAGTAAGTTCAATGCCTGGCTTTCCTAAAGAACAGTTTCTATTGATTTCTTTTTTCTGTGCATGGGTCATATTTTCTTATTTCTTTGCATGTCTTATAATTTTGTGAAGAACACCATACATCTTAAATAATATGGTAACTCTGAAAATTAGATTCCCTCTTTTCCCCAGGATATGCTGTTGTTGCTATTTCTTGTAGTTGTTGCTATTTACTTAGGACTTACCTGAACTAATGCTATAAAGTTTGCATGCCTTGTCACATGTGACCATGAAAATCTCTGCTCAGTGTAGTGTAGTGTCCAGCTAATAATTACAGATATCTTTACAAGCCTGAAACCAATAAAACTCCAGTATTTGTTAAGGGTCACTGTTTATGATGTGTTTGGGGCACACCTTCAACACTCAGACCATTTACAACTCTGCTTTGCACAGTATATGAAGGCAATCCAGAGGTGAGAAATCAGGATCTTCTCAGGTCTTTGAAAGTATGTACATAGATATGAGTATGTACATAGCACTATGCATGTGCATGGCTATCTAAGATTACCATAAATATGTGGGAACTTTTCAAAGCTATTATGGAGACCTCATTTCCCAGCTTTTCCTTTTAAGAATTTTGATTAAGTTTTTGCCCCAACTACTACATACTGCATCAGACAGATGCAATGTTCAACAATTGCTTCTGACTGTTTTTGGACAAGATCTCTATAACAGCGAACGCCAACCTTTCGGACCTCACAGACCACCAGTGGTCTGTGACCGCTGTTCTAGAAGACTATATTCACGCTGGGCAAGCACCAAGTCAGGTTAAAGACAGTCTTGCAAGAGGGCTATTCCAGGGAAGACCCAATAGATTAGACTGACTAATAAAAATTATCTGGCCAAAACCGGTTTGGCTCAGTGGATAGAGCGTCGGCCTGCGGACTGAAGGGTCCCGGGTTCGATTCCAGTCAAGGGCATGTACCTTGGTTGCGGGCACATCTCCAGTAGGAGGTGTGCAGGAGGCAGCTGATCGATGTTTCTCTCTCATCGATGTTTCTAACTCTCTATCCCTCTCCCTTCCTCTCTGTAAAATATCAATAAAATATATTTTTAAAAAAATTATCTGGAAATGGGGCTCTGAAGAAGCTCCAATACTTTCTACTCTCCTTCGTGGTTACCACACTGCTGCTTTTCATTGTGCCTCAGGCTGCTGGGGAATAAATAGTGCAAATTAAAACACTACAAAGTGAGCCATGTTTATCAATATTCAGCCTTCTCTCTTATACAAACACTTCCAAAATTACTGCAAGCCTTTGATGAATTTCCTGAATTCTGACACTTTCTGCAGAGGTCCTTATTCCATCATTCACTGAACTCAAAATAAAACCTTTATTCTTTAACCAAGAGTGCCAGATTTATAAATAACTAGTGCCTGGTGCACGGATTCATACACATTGCAAGGAAATTAATTAGAAGGTGGCTGGCGGGGCAGGGCGGGACTGGGCGGGACTGGGACTGGGCGAGATAGGCCAGACAAGCCCTGGAGCCAACCTCCTGCGCTGTGGCTCGAAGGGCGTCTGTGGAGTGAGCGGGGTCCCTCCGGCAGATGTAGTCCCTCAGCCTGGCCTGTGGGGATTGTGCCGAAACTGGCTCTCCAACATCCCCCAAGGGGCCCCAGATTGTGAGAGGGCGGTTCTCGGGTGACACACCCCAGAATCGGGCTCCCTCGTCTCTGGTTCTGGGGTGTGTCACCCAAGAACCGCCACTGCCAAGGCACTGCAGCTCGGCAGCTCCTGCATTGAGCATCTGCACTCTGGTGGTCAGTGCGCATCATAGCTACCGGCCAGTCAGATGATCACGTAGCCTTTTATATATATATATATATATATATATATATATATATATATATATAGAGAGAGAGAGAGAGAGAGAGAGAGAGAGAGAGAGAGAGAGAGAGAGAGAGAGACTAGAGGCCCAGTGAACAAATTCGTGCACGGGTAGGGTCCCATTGGGGCAGATCAGGGGCAGGGCTGGCCTGCCAGGGGGAGGGACTGCGGGAGGTTGGCCCCAGTAGCAAGCTAAGGCACTGCCACTTCCACGAGGAATCAGGCTCCCTCCTCCCTCCTGTCTGGGTCCGGGGTGCGGGTGAACCAGATTCGGGGCTGTTAGGGCCCCAGCAGCAAAGTCTGGGTCAGTACGCATCATAGCTACTGGCTGGTCCTCTGGTCATTCTGGTCGTAATAGTCGCTTAGGCTACTAGAGGCACTGGAGAGGAGGTCTCTCAGCCCGGCCTGCCCCCTCTCACAGTCCGGGAGCCTTCAGGGTTGGGAGGTGACCCAGCGATCAGGGGAAGGCGATGCCCCCATCACACCTCTGCTGCTGCTACTGCCGGCAGTGCAAGCCTCAGCCAGCCCTGGTTACCTGAGCCTCAGGCGGCCATGGGCAGCTGGGCAGCCGCCATCCAAGGCTTGCCTGTGCCTCGGGCCAGCCCTGAGCAGCTGGGCAGCCGACATCCGAGGCTTGCCTGCGCCTCAGGCCGGCTCTGGGTGGCTGGGGGGCTGAGGGGACGGGGGGACTCTGGAGGCAGGTGCAAGGGGCGGCCAGATCTGCCTGGGGGCGGGCCCGGCCATGCTGCGCACCTGCCATCCCAGTGGGGCTGAGGGGACCGGGCGCTGCCATCTTGTGGCTGTGGGCGCCGCCATATTTGAGGGCATGGCAATCAATTAGCATATTCCCTCTTTATTAGATAGGAAATGGTCAGCATCCACTTAACTGTCTTTGGTATTGAGTAGAATTGTGAACAGAGTGCTGCATTGAGATCCTAGACCCCTGGTGATATCCAAATCAGATTCAGTACCTGTTCATTTCTGGAAATAGATGGTGACTAGAACCCTTCTCGCACTTGCAAAAACAAATGGGAGCACATTGCAGTCACTCAGTCCATTAAGCAGGATGGGGAATATGAATAGGTTAAGTGGGAACCATTAAAACTCGCTATCTACAGACACTATATGAGTGACTTCAACTTCTCTCCCTATAGATGAAGAAACTGAATTACACTTTGAACTCTTCTTGTTCTTGCCTTTTATCCCAAAGCCAGAGTTGAATTCCCCATTTCAGTCTAGTCTTTTTAGAGTGATTAAAATTCCTCTTTGGCTATGTTTAGGGTAACTCCAAAAGAACCAAATAAAGAATTGCTGTACTCACTTCTACATACCGTATAATTCAGAGTCAAGTTATGATCTCCCCTGTATACTCTAACCCAGGCTCTTTCTTATTCAGGAGGAAGAAATCAGAGGCAATGTAGATGATACCACTAGAATATCTGTTCTCCAGTGCCTCATTGCTGACCAGACCATTACCATTTCTCATTCTACCTTCCAGCAGAGCCAGCATGTGGCTTCACTCACACTGCCTACTTATATAACACCACTAAGAACATTCTGTGATTCCCTGATCACTTTAACACACATTCCACAACTGTAACAAATTTATTCTTTAAAAAAAATAAACTGACTTTATTTTTATTTAAGGGCCTTAAAATGGCCCTGTCATTTAATTTTAAAGTCTATTAAAAACAACAACAATAACAACATTTAAGCCCTGCGTGGGTAGCTCAGTTGATTAGAGCATTGTCCTGATACACCAAGGTTGCAGGTTCAATTCTTGGTCAGGGCAAATACAAGAATCCAATGAATGCGTAAATAAGTGGAACAACAAATTGATGTTTCTCTTGCTCTTCCGTCTACTCTCTCTAAAATCAATCAGTAAATAAAAATAACAGTTAAAAGTAGATTTTAATTTGATATTCCCATCTTTGCTCAGTTGGCTTCATGAAGAAAAAAAATGTCATGGAATTTCTTTTAAAAATCCAGGATTTTTTGCCTCGCCGACATAGCTCAGTGGTTGAGCATCGACCTATGAACCAGGAGGTCACGGTTCGAGTCCTGGTCAGGGCATAAATCCGGGTGGCAGGCTTGATCCCCAGTGTGGGGCATGTAGGAGGCGGCCAATAGATGATTCTCTCTCATCATTGTTGTTTCTATCTTTCTCTCCCTCTCCCTTCCTCTCTGAAATCAATAAAAATATATTAAGTAAATAAATATCATTTTAAAAATCCAGGATTTTGGGATCACTGTAAGGATATTTGTTGACAATTAACTAAGGTTCCATTTAAATTTTTTATAAAGACAGACTCAAAAGAAGTGATATTGTACTTCTGCAGTCTACATCTTCTTTCTTCTATATAGATGTCCATATATTCTGCTTCTGCTTAAATAACCTCCAATTCCTGTTCACTTTAATATGTTTGCATACTATTTACAGTCTTTATAAATGTTCTGAATCTACTACTTAATCCATTTTTAATTATTCCGTTAGTTTTTATTTTGCAATGCTACAATTTCTATTTTATGGTATCCTTTTACCTCAAACACACCAGAAAATAGTAGATGGTAAGTGGTGTGAAAAGAGCAAAAATGCTGACACTGACACTAATACACTGTAATACAATCATTCTCAATAACATATCTGCTGAGTCATTTGCTCAAAATGCAAATAAATTATAGTTTTTCTTTTCCTTCATAAAAAGTACAATTTAAAAACTTTCTCCAAGGGGGAAGTCTAGGGTGTTGGCAATATTCTTTTTCTTAACCTAGATGGTAGTTACAAGGGTGTTTTTGTTTCTGACAATTCACTGAGCTAAGCGTTTTTGTTTTGTGCACTTTTCTGTATGCATGTTATGTCCCAGAATAAAGGAATTTTCAAAAATAGTTTATTATATAAAACCTCTAAATGGGCCAGGAAGAAAAACTAGATTAGAAAACTAGAAGAATCCAGAAATTATGAAAGCAGAGGTAATACAGGTTCAATTTGTTGATCATTAGTAACACTGAATGTCTTTGTATAAACTAATTATTATACACATACAACCAGCTTCCACAAATAATATTTTAAATGTCAAAGGAGCATACAATGTAAATAATCTTCTTAGAAAAGAATATGTGTAATAGTAAATAGAAGAAATGTTTCTTTGCTTAGTTACATCTTAGCAGGATATTTAATCAACTTTAAATTTTTCAAAATTGATGTCCATTGTAATAAATAAAACGTATCTTAAATTAAAAGAAAAACACTTTGCCTTAAGCCTTTTTGTAAGATAACTTCTTAGAAATAACTTTGCAAAAGGCAAAGCAAATTTAAGATATTCCTTTTACTTAAAAAAACACACAACTATTAACTCTCCCTTATCTACAAAGGCCAGTTTACACACATGAAAATTTGAAAAATGAACATTAAATTAGTTTTGTCTCTCATTTTAGAAATAAAACCTTCCAAATAGTTATTCATTTGAAATATATCAAAGCTGAATTTAAAAGTTTTACTGGTAGTGCACATGCCAAAAAGCCATATAAGTCTCAGAGTCCTAAAAACACAGGTGTACCCAGCATACTTGTATTGAAGTTACTCTGGCCAGAAAATGACTACATATATATTAGAAAATGCTCACTACACAGCAATGGTCTATCAAAGGCTAGAACTACAGCAAGCAACAGTGT